>NC_071104.1:25760000-26060000 GCF_024256425.1 Clarias gariepinus | reverse complement strand
ACGGTTACTGGTTACAGGGCAAAACTCTCTGTGCTTAAGACAGGACTAGAAGTGAAACAAACAACAAAATGTCAACATGGATGCAGATATCTAATCACCTCTGCTTCTCTTACTGGCACATATTTGACTGGAAAATGCAAATACAAGTAGAAATGATTTATAGCTGCTTTAAACACTCTGTCAAAAAGAGTCTGACACTGACCACACGCTGTGGAACGCTAAAGTCATATTGTGTTTCTATGACGACTTTGATTATTCCTTGTGCTCTGTAGGCGTCGAGAAATCCAATCTCGCTTCAGCACTCACTCTGCCGTACAAGACCAGAAGGTGTGAGAATCATAGTGAGGGGAGATATACACAGAGTTGCCGGTTTATTAGGAACATCTACCTCGTATCTATTCCCAATGGTCATTTTTCCAGGTATTTCTAGCATACAGGTGCATTTTGTATGTGTATAATTACTGATTGTAGCCTGTGAAGAAAATTATAACAGGGTGCTCTGTTTCAGGAAAATAATCAATGGGGTCGTGTGATATACTGTAAGGGTGACTCAAGGTCCTGCCCAGGGCATTTGGTCATTGGCAATAGTTTACTCCTCTTACTGTACACCTCATAAATGGCAATGCAAAAAGTTATTCATTTATTAAATAACACAAACTTTTTATACTAACTTCAAATTTCGAGCAACATAAGCAAAAAAAAAAAATAAAAAATAAAAAAATCATCATCTTATCATGAAACTGCCAAAACTTCAGTGCTGTAGAATTCCTCATGTCTGGTTGATTGTTACAAAGCACTGATACTATAGACAATTATGGGAGATAACCATCTCAAAATTCTTGATTTTCCTCCAAAGAGCCAGACTTTTTTGTATTTTAATGTAGTATTAAGGCTTTCTGAATTGCCTCTCATTTTTGGCATGTTTTGTCTCCCTACATTTGCTGTACCTGAGCAGTTTTAGAGGAATGTTTTTTTGTTATCGTTAAGCCACACAGCGACATATGAATCATTTGAGCATAAAAAACCCGTCTAACTTAAGGCATGAACCAGTAAAAAATAGGTGCAGATAATGGCGTGATCAGACGGGTGATTAGTATACTGGTGAGGTTAAATGCAGAGTGGTTGGAACAGACAAGAGGGGAAATGAGGTTGCTGCTGAGGTTGTACATAAACAAACTTTTTAAAATTTATCTTTAGGCACCTTTTAACTGTAAATCATTTGTCCCCATTTGTTTAATTTAATCTACATCATTGAAGGTAGTTTAATATTGTAATATGGTACAATATAGTAAATGAGCAGTGGCTCCAAACTTTTGCAGAGTAATGTATGTCAAGGATCTGCTCTACAAATCCTGGTTTTAGCATAGAAATATAACACTATAGCAAGTTCATCAACATCAACAAAACCTTTGGAACTGGACTTACTATTACACAAAACTACTCAACACTTTTTAACCAGAGTATTCAACTCTACAAAATTGGATCTGTACAGGTTGGCGAGGCAGAAAGATCGAGATGGGAAGGATGTGCAGCAGGTTAGAGTGATTAAAGATAGAAATGGAAATGTACTGACAGATGCCAGGAGGGTGATGGGAAGATGGAAGAAGTATTTCAAAGAGTTGATGAATGAGGAAAACGAAAGAGAACAAAAAGTAGAAGAGGTGACTGTTGTGGAACAGGAAGTAGCAAGTATTAGTAAAAGTGAGGTAAGAAGGGCGTTGAGGAAGATGAAGAGTGGAAAGGCTGTTGGTCCTGATGACATACCTGTGGACGTATGGAAGTGCTTAAGAGAGGTGGCAGAAGAGTTTCTAACTAGTTTGTTTAACAAGATCTTGGAGAGTGAGAGGATTCCAGAAGAATGGAGGAAAAGTGTATTGGTTGCCGATTCTTAAAATTGCTAAGCATAAAGCTAATGAGCCATACAATGAAGCTGTAGGAAAGAGTAGTGGAAGCTAGGTTAAGGGCAGAGGTGAGCATTTATAAGCAGCAATATGGTTAGATGCCTAGAAAGAGTACATTAGATGCAGTATTTGCTTTGAGGATGCTGGCGGAGAAGTACAGAAAAGGTAATAAAGAGTTGCATTGTGTCTTTGTAGATTTAGAGAAGGCGAACGACAGGGTGCTGAGAGAGGAGCTGTGGTGTTGTATAAGGAAGTCTGGAGTGGCAGAGAAATATGTTAGAGTGGTGCAGGACATGTATGAGAGCTGTAAGACAGTGGTAAGATGTGCTGTAGGGGTGACAAAAGAGTTCAAGGTGGAGGTGGGTCTGCATCAAGGATCAACTCCAAGCCCCTTTTTGTTTGCGCTGGTGATGGACAGGATGACAGATGAGGTAAGACAGGAGTCCCCATGGACTATGATGTTTGCAGATGATAATGTGCTTTGTAGCGAGAGCAGGGAACAGGTGGAAGAAAATTTGGAGAGGTGGAGGTATGCTCTGGAAAGCAGAGGAATGAAGGTTAGCCGCAGTAAGACGGAATACATGTGTGTGAATGAGAGGGACCCAGGAGGACCGGTGAGGATACAGGGAGCAGAGGTAAAGAAGGTGCAGGACTTTAAATACTTAGGGCCAACGGTCCAGAGCAACGGAGAGTGTAGAAAAAGGGCGGGTACAGGCAGGTTGAAATGGGTGGAGAAAAGTGTCAGGTGTGTTGTGTGATAAAAGAGTATCAGCAAGAATGAAAGTAAAGGTGTACAGGACAGTGGTGAGACCAGCGATGCTCTACGGCTTAGAGACAGTGGCGCTGAAGAAAAGACAGGAGGCAGAGTTGGAGGTAGCAGAGCTAAAGATGTTGAGGTTCTCCTTGGGAGTGACAAGGATGGATAGGATCAAGAATGAGTTCATCAGGGGGACAACACATTTTAGTTGTTTTGGAGATAAAGTCAGAGAGGCCAGATTGAGGTGGTTTGGACATGTTCAGAGGAGAGATGGTGAATATATCGGTAGAAGGATGCTGAGGTTGGAATTGCCAGGCAGGAGGTCTAGAGGAAGACCAAAGAGGAGATTTATGGATGCAGTGAGTGAGGACATAAAGTTAGTTGGTGTGAGAGAAGAGGAGGATAGGGTTAGGTGGAGGCAGATGATTCGCTGTGGCGACCCCTGAAAGGGAACAGAAGATTCACCTCTACGAAATAATCAATGTCAGTGGTGATAGTGCCTGTCCTGTAGGTGTAGCTAATAAAACCTCTTGTATTTAACTTGTTGGTGTATTTGCAATGTATTGTTACAGAATAAATGAATTATTGTAGCACATGTGATTGTGAAACAGCTACATTACTGTACTAAACTACTGTATCACCTTAGGTCTTAATCACTTAGTTTTCCTTCCAAGTAAAAGGAAAGGATAAGACAAAATTCTCCTAAATTATACAGCCCTGTTTTTCCATAATAATAATTTTTTTTAAATCTGGTTCAGGCATCTTTTATCTGCTAATTTAGCAATATTCATTAGAAAGTATAGCCAATGCACAGATGTAGAATGAAGGTACGTTATTGTAGACTCTGGCTCTGAGTAGTGCTACAGATGGAGAGAGACTTCGCCACAGAAAGAGAATGCAGAGGTAAGATAATGAAGAACTCCATGCCCTGTTTCCCTAATCAACTGTCTCTGGCCTCAATGTGTCTATGACTTTGCCTCGGTTACCGTTATAAAAAGAGGAAATGCAGAAGAAAGCAATCTGCCAAACCTACCACATAAACCTTTATCAGACAAAGACATAATTACATGGAAATGATTTAGCTGTTGTGAATACAACCATACATGTTTTTGAGAAATATAAGCAAGATAGGCCTAAGAGAACAGTACTGTTAAACATGGTGTACAGTGAGGAAGCGTGCAAGCCGGTGAGATGGCTGACTCTTAAACAGCATCTACAAGGATGGCAGATGTTCTGGGTTACGCAAACCACAAATGTGACGAACAGGCCGCAGTGTTTAATTCTCAAACCTGATTGGGTACAAGACGTTGATTTCTTTTTTTTATAACATCAGGGCTCTGAGAGAGTAGTACGAACTGAAACTCAAACCACAGGTTTATTTTAATTTGCTCATTTGTTTCAGGTGACAGATATATTATTGGTGAATGCTCAACATAATTTACAACGAATAAACAAATTAAAGATAAAATAATAATCGCTAATATGTTAAAGCATTCTAAAGAAATTATATTAACTATAATTAACTATTTAAAAAAAAGGCTAATGAGGGATTGACTGATAAAATAACAGCTTCAATAAAAAAAAAAGTAATAAAACGAACTTTTCAATGGATGTTCCAGAACATTAAAACTGATAAATGGATATAACATATAATGTGTTTTTTTAATGCAATAATGTAAAAAACGAAATATGAATAAGAAAAACCTAAAGACAAGCTACTACAGGAAAATAATCAACATCAGAATGCATACAGTAATCAGACTCCATCACACCCAAGTACTGTTGATTATTTTCCTACAGCAGCACCTCCCCAATATTATACGCATTACACATTGCATATGATTTGGGAAACCCAATATAGATATAATAGGGCAATATAAAGAATTGGGTTTCGTAACATAACTAAGAGATATCACTAGAAACAAGAGAATGTCCCACTGCTTTATTACAGTAAAAGCAAAGCCACGTCGTCGGAGTGTAAACCCTGCCCTGATTTCCTAGCGCTCCTGGAGAGAGTTAAACAAGCAGCTCTGAGGTTCGATATACTTTTCTCTTTTCCAACTGAGCCAAGCACAGTGAGTGCATTTTGTCCTAAAAATACAAATAAAAGCATTTGGATTACATCAAATCTGCTTCAGCTTAAAAACAACACTGCTGGTAGTGACTCAGCTGGTTACATTTCTATTTACACAGGTTTCAAAAAAAAGAAAGAAAAAAAGACTCTTACATGCTCTCGCAGAAGCGGGTCAGAGTACTCGGTTTCTCTTGATTGCGTCTCTGTCGAAACCATCGCTGGATTGTCCTTACGTCCCAGTCCAGTTGCTTTGACAAGCCCTCTAACCTCTTCTCATCAGGATGCTGAGAGACAAACATTTCATCATTATCTTTTAGTATTGATTAAACCTCAACCTGACATACTGTACACACATGCATAAATAGTATGTGTGTGTGTGTGCATAAACAGTATATATATATATATATATATATATATATATATATATATATATATACACACACACACTGTATATTGCAACACTATATATATATATATATATATATATATATATATATATATATGTATGTATGTGTGTGTGTGTGTGTGTATGTATATTAAAACACAGTATATACACACAAATATATATAAAAGTGTGTGTGACTATTTTTTAAATATATATACACACACACACATACACACACACACATTATATTTCATACACTTTTACATTTCATACAAATAATTCTTTTGATTGTGTGCACATACTGTATAGTCAGCTGACTTTATTTTATTGCCACATAAGATTGCTAAGCCTAGACCTGACCAACTGAAGCAACCCCCAATCATAACATTCCAGCCACCAGAGGCTTGTACAGTGGACGCTATGCATGATGGGTGCATTGCTTCATGCACTTCCCTTCTTACCCTGACACACCCCTCGCTCGGTAAGTCCTGGTTACATATATATTTACATTTTTTTGCTCTAGTACATTTGTTTTGCTCTAGTATGCCAACACCAAAAACACCAAGCACAAAATTGATTTTTTTTGTTTATTCTATAGCAAGAAAAAAAAAAAAAAAAGAAAAAAAAAAATCACACCACCCTCTGTAGAAGTTTCATTATCAAGGTCTATTTAAAAAAAAATAAATCCTATCAGAGAAATGAGCAGGCTTCTGAGTCACTAATAGGCATTTTTGATTGGATTTCCTCATTGGACGTGTCGCCCTGTTTGTTATCATAACAGCTGGTGGCTAATGCTAGTCGTAGGTGAATGACCCTACGAGAGCGGAGAACTGCAGAACATCAGGATCAGTCTGAGGAGCCAGTTATTGATGTTTCACTGTGTCGTAATTACATTACACTTGCAAAAAAAAAAAAAAAAAAAAACATTTGAAGACTGCTCATCATTTGATTTGCCTTTGTTTGGCAAAATGACACAAGAAGTGGATTACTCTCACATGGTCGCTTTTTATTACAACACAGTGTAATAACCTAAAATCCACAAATTTAGGTCATGTATAACAGATATACACAACTTAATTCTTTTTAAAGCCATCATTTTATAAAACATTACTGAGTTATATAGGAGGAGCTTGCAAAGCTTAGGCTTCCTCATTTGGAAAGGATATTGACAAAAGTTTTATCGTGTCTGTGGGAATTTGTGTCTATTCAGACAAAAGAAAATTTGTAAGGTCAGGAAACAGGTTCACAATCAATATTCTAACTCATTCTAAAGATGTCCTGTGAGGTTAAGGTCAAGTCAGATCAGGTCAGATCAGATCAGGTCACTAGAGCTCCTTCACACCAGCCTCATCAAATCTCCTCCTATAAATCTAAAATCTTGCAATTGTCCAAAATATCTATGTACTGTATGCATCCCTGGAACTAGGCACCCCAAACCCCTCCCACTGGAAACATTACAGGTGACGATACAGATTTTGGTAGGTACTATAGTGCTCTGCTACCCAGATTCATTCAGCAGTCTGCAAGATAGTGACGTGCATGTTATCACTCAAATGAATACATTCCCACTGCTCCAGTCCGGTGGTGGCGAGCTTTGGTATTTCACATAGTGACCTTAGACTTGTGTGCAGCTGCTCAGGCATGAAAACCTCTTCTCATGAAGTTGCTGATGCACATTTCTTGTGCTGATGTTGTTTTCAGAGACAGTTGGAATCTCTGTAGCGAATTATATAAAAGAGGATAAGCTATCTGTGCATGTTACACACTTGGAGATTTCTTTTATTCGAGTCCGTATGTTTTCGCACTCTTTTCACAAATACTCATTAGAGTACAAGTCTAGACTGTCATTACACCCCATTTATTTATTCAATTAGCAAGTTAGAAAGAGCAGAGCTGAAGCCGTTCTACATTTACAGTGACAAGCTGTCCGATCTCTGCTAATCCGGGCCAAGTCTATGCTCATTAAGCTGAACATTTGTCAAGAAACCTTTTTTTTTTTTCCATTGGCATGCCAAAAATAGTGCTCACACATCAGCAGAAGCTGGCACTGATAGACCTGGGCACGCCATGCTCACTCCTTTCTACCGTCAGTTTGGATTTGTAAAAGGATAATACTCATTGCTCATCTCATCAGTTGCAGCGACAATAAATGAATGAATGATGTTTATAAAATCCTAAACATAAAAACGCTTTCTGAATGTTCACACGTGTCCCTTCCTGCGCCTTAAAAGGGACACGTGTCCCTTTTAAGGTTTTAAGTAAATGTATATTGCAGACAAAATGGGGCAGAAAAACTGCGAACATTAACCTGGCCTCGATTTCCAGACACAACAGTCACCTAGATATAGACACTCGGCTGAGGTAGCGAGTTGTTGCACTGGAATTAAATCTTGTTTTTTTTTTTAGATTCAGCCACAAGTCTGTACAATTATACAAAGTCATGCTGCAGAAGATTATTGGCTGATATCTATTTGGTTTTCACCTCATGCTGAGATTACCCGATTATAAAATGATGATGTCATCTTATGCATTACTTATCAGGGCCTGGGTATGATCAGATAGAAGGTTACTATTCCTCAAACTTACTGTATAGCTTATTCATAGGACGAAAATCTATAACTACGTTCTTTTCCAATTTGGTTCACTGTAGTTACTGAATCATTTATTGTATTGAAAGTTTAAGGGGTTAATCTTGCACTCAAGGGCACATTAGTAGCGTTGTTTTAAGCGATACATTTAGAATAATGGGGAGAGATGAGAGATGATCAGAGATTAACAAACCGCAGCACTTTATTTCTGTAGTCAAACAGATTTCTATTTATAGCACCAAATGCCTTGCAATTCAACAAACAAACCCTGATAAATAAGTGTAAAATCCATTATGCAACAGTTCATTGTTCAAATGGCCCTAAAACATATTCTTAACAAAAAGTAAAACCTCTCATATCATAAAATGTTTTGTTTTTGGATCTTTTTAATTAAGCAGAATATAATAAAGAATATTTCTTTTTACAAGTAATGTGGTGTTTATGAAAATATTTTAGCATATATTTCAAAAAGCAGAAAATGTTTACAAAAAGCATATCTAGTCACTAATGATCATTATAACTTTAAAGGCTGATCCGTTATTTAGCGTCTGGTATTAAGTCACACAGGTTAATTTTGCGCTACGGCCAACAGAGTGAAACCTTTTACATTTTTTCATTTTGGTAAAAATCAATGGCTAAATACCTTATCTTCCAAATCCTTCAAACGAATTAAGAGAAAGTGTTAATCCTTAACACTGTTTTGAAGAACTTTAATGGAGTTGATCCAATTTTAAAAGAAAAACATGCATTTTTCGCTATAAAACCACTCCACTCGCATATATATTTTTTAGGGGAGGCAGGGAAATCCTGGTGTCCTGGTGAGACTGATGGTTCATTCTATCTCACTATATTATGCAATCATCAATTCAACTTTTTCACAAAAACATTCACTCTCCATATCTCAGCAACCAGACATGATACAGTAATAAACCTCAAACCTCAAAGTGGAGCTTATACTGAACCAGGAATCTGACTCAAATCACCCGAATGCGCCTTTATACACGATTTTAAATTATAAATGATAGTAGATAGCAGTTTGAAATTATAGTGATTATGAGGTTTTTTATGCACTTCGCACAACTGGAAAAATATTCATCTTTAGGTTTCATGCAATGCCGAAAGTCCTGCAATTTTCCAAAGAAATGGTTATTTTGTATGTCTGCATATTTATGTTGCACCTTTTATCCATCTAAAAACATCTTATTTTTTTGTAACAGAAATCTTTTCTAAAAAAAAAACACATGATAATTTAAGATAAACTGAATACAGTTTTAAAAGAAAGCAATCCAAAAAGGATACTCGCTATTCTATTAATACAAATTAAAAGTTGCCCAATAAAAAAGTCAGGGTTAGTCTGCAAAGAATGAGCCGTATTATTGGAAGATGTGCTTTTTTGCCGATAAGTCTCCCTTTTTGTCATTTTCAGCTCCGTGAGCTTGGATCACTAAATGCAAATCAGCTGTGCCATGAATGTGCTCAGCAACTTATGCCTGGTTGAAACTCATCAAGCTATGCACTCAACTATGAAGCAAATCAGCATTATATGGAAACCTTTGTAAATCTAATAGGAATAAATGATAAACGAGTTGCCATGTTTTGTTACATGCTTCATAACAAATTACTACATACTACTGTACGTGATATGGATGTTTAAGCATTTAATCCTCTGTTGTGTTGTTCGAGAGATGACCTTTAAATGTAATGGTAAAAGACATATTCATACCATTGTGATAGCAGTGAAGACCTTCTCCAAAATGGCATTTGCTTGAGCCTTCCGAGGCCCGTTTGCCTGGATTTTCAGTCCCAGAGCGCATGGTCTAGCAATAAACCTGACAACAAACAGACAACATTGTTATCCTGACTACGCTGGTCATTTGTCAAAGGAAAAAATCTGTGTTAGAATTTCTTTCATTTACAAACAACAGCTTTATCTCCAACATTAAACTCAACATTACTGCACAGTCTCTCCACTGAACTGAAAGACCCACTATCTGTGCAAGGAGGAGGACATCTTTCCATTTATAATAGCGGAATATCTGGTCCTACTTACGTCTAACAAATACAATGGCAAACATTTTCCTTTTCTCCTTGTAAAGTGAAAGAGCATAACCAAGTATGGCAGTATGAAGCACATTAGAAACCAGACATTGAGGAAGTAGCTGCTAACAAACCCACAATATATCTAGTGGAGAAGTATACGCCATAAATCATACTCATATGTCTACACAGACTTGTCAGATGAAATCGCAAATATATATATAACATTTAACTGAATAAGTCCACAAATATTTTGTAATATGGACAGGTGCCATTAAGGATCCTTTTATACTTGTGCTGTGAATTATCTGTGTTTAGAAACCAGTGGGTGGTGTTATTTATAGTGCAGCACAACTGCACAGTGTATCAGTCTGCAGTGGGAAAACACATACATCTATTACGTCACAGTCAAACTTATATACGTGGGAAAATTGTGAAGGTTGTGTGACAGGGTGCCACACAAGACAGACCACAATTTAAGCAAAAAGAGTGAGAGAGATGGATAAGAAAAATATAAATCTTTACAATAGAAATCTTCCATCATCAAATATATCTGGATTATAAAAGATGTTTAACAAGTCGAATAAAAAAAATAAAAATAAATAATAATAATAATATTAATACAAAAGATATGATTATTCATGCTCGTTGTCCTGAAAGTGGGGTCCAGGGATGGGGAGAGACCTGTAAAGCATAGTGATGGCATTTATAATACTTTTTTGTTATTTATTATTGAGCTCTTTTTATTATTTACCTGTTTAGTTTTATTGGCTTTAAGTAAGTAACAAGTAGGTCTACAAGTAATGTTACACTGCTGGTAAAAGGTTCAGAAATATCTTTTTCCATTAATCAATTATTAAACTGTTGTAATTGTTGTTTTTTGGCTGCTTCTATTAAGGGGTGGCCAATCCGATCCCAAACACAACTTGGCACAGGTTTTACCCTCTCCCGACGCAACCCTCCCATTTTATCCAGCTTAAGACTGGCACTATATCTAGTGGCTGGTGTTTTGGCCATTGGGTGGGAATTAAACCCGGGCTTTCCGCATGGCAGGAGAGAAACCTGCCACTGACCTACAAATGCCCTACCAGAAAATTATGCATTTTTATTCATTTTATATCATTTGTAATATCATTTAAATAGATGATTTCAATATTTAAATAGTGTGTTATGTTCTAAAATATTTCTGCAATAAGGGGGGGGGGGGGTGGAGGTCATGGCTGCAAGAATTTTATAAAACCTCTGGTCCTTTGAGACCTTGAACCCTGAGCCGACGTATACTAGAAGTCTCTAGAAGGAAGTGCAACTTGGAACTTCTTAATAAATCCTGCAATTAGTACAAAATCATTAGTTCCACAAGAAATTTATTTTTTGTAAAAACTTGAGCATGATATTGGTGTTATACTAAAACAGAGGGACCCGACACTTAGTAAATGCTGTACCAGAGAAACTTCATATCACAGTGAAAAAAACTGACACTTGAAACTTACTGATATTCATCTAACACTTTCTCCTTACAAGCAAATTTTGCTACAATCCAAAGAAATGTAACTCCTGGGGACTGGTGAATGTCATGAAGTGTGGAAAACGTCACAGCAAATACTGTTATAGAGAATGCTAAATGTGGTACATCACCTTGCATAACAGTTCCCTTTTTGAACATGAACACCTATTATTTGTACATGAAGTTATTTATTGCTATTTAATAGTGTCAGTGCAAGGTCTACTGCTTCATGATCCCATATCATAAATAAAAGTCTGCGTTTGTGCACACCCTTTAGGTTGGAGATAAAGTATTGTTTTAAGGTGCCTTTCATGTTCTGTTACAAAGTAAACTCAGAAATAGTTATAGAATGTTGAAAGAAATATTGCTGAACGCCTTAAGGCTTCTTGTCCTTTAGAGGGAAAAAAATGACAAAAGTAAATATGGGGGGTTTGTTGTGTTTTTTCAGATCAAAAAATCTTTAAAGTACAAACAGAGTAATAATGCAGACAAAATGGGCAACACAATTTTAGAATGCCACAAAAATAAATAAATAAATAAATAAATAAGTACATACTTTATTAAGACCAACTAAATAAAGCTGTCAGTGCACTCAAAGACATAAGGGTATCAAACTGTACTTTTTCTGGTCACTGGAGCAGTAACATACAGGGTAGCGGTGCTTAAAGTAGGGGCCGGGGACCCTCAGAGGACCATGAAGCTTTGCCTGGGGGTCTGTTCTTATTGAGTTACACTGGTGTTGCCCTGAACATTCATCATCTATCAATTCAAGAAGCTGACTTCACTAAGCAATGGATAACTGCAATGACTTCTATGACCTCATCCTAGGGGAAGTTACATTGCTGAAGACCCCAACCTTTACAGGCATTCACACACATACAACAGCATACACACAATCATACATTACAGGCATTTGGAAATCAATGCATGCCCTGTTTACTGTTGGGGAAACCTAAGTAACCTGGAGGAAACTTGGGAGAACATGTAAACTCTATGCATGCTGAGGGAACAGCGCTAAACCACAATGCCACATCCTTTAGGACCGTATGCTTGATAACTCAAAATCAAGTAGAGCTATAAATAAGTTTAACTTTAATCTAACCTGTCCTGTTAGTGGAAGCTTCTACGGCTTGAACCAACAGCCAAATTATCATAGTAGACAGCTTAATATGTGTATGCCTAGAAGGGGTGTGTGGTATTTAAAGAATCTCACAGTTTTAAATTAAAGTAAAAAAAAAAAAAAAGTTTGAGATGTCCTGCATGATTCATTAGATTTTAGAGCAAAGATTTTAAAGCTGTATCAGTGGTACAACTTAAATGATTTCTAAAAGGTATACACACACACATGATGGACAGCATATAATATCACGACAATGACATGAAGAGGTAAAAAAAAAAACAAGTAGAGTTGGGGGTGTTTTTTGGTGACAATGCACACATGCACTCTCTAAAGAATGTCCTCTCTCTAGCTTTTAAAGCGCAGAGATAACAGGCCGTATCGCACTGCTGTCATTGTCTGCATGGGGCAGCGTGTGTTTTAACACACACACACACGCGCGCGCGCGAGCGAGCGTGGACCTATCCCACTCTGCTTCCTGCTCACACCGCTCACACTAACACGGTGGCATTATTCCGGTGAGGATGCTGTGCTCGTACCTCTCAAACACGAGTCTGATGATGAAGATGAAGAAGGCCAGTGGACACGCCACATACAGATCCTCCGCCTGAGGGAACGTGGACTCCTCAGTGTTTTTCAGGTCGGCCCAGGTCACGTTATGAGGCAGCCAAAACCTCTCGTTCCAAAACCATACCAGAAACCCAGCCATGACCCCTTGATCCCCTATCTTGGTGCCTTTTTCTTTCCTCTTGCACTAAAAGTGTAATGGATGGTCAATGCTCTCTCTCTCTCTCTCTCTCTCTTCACTGATGTGTGCAGGTCAGGACGATGAGGCAGGCTTGGGTTTTGTTCCACAGTCAAGTCAAGTCGAAATCCAAACAGCTCCCTGTTTCAGTGTTAGTGCACTACGTAAAGCGCACGAGCCATTATTTTGTGGTCACTGTAGTGCGCCTAAGTAGGGAGTGCAAAGCCATTTAGGTTTCAGCCTAGTCTGCGGTTCACTTAGTCAACGCTGATTGGTGGATTGTTCTATCAATCTCTCTCTCTCTCTCTCTCTCTCTCAGTTCAGTTCAGTTCAGCAGCGCTTTATTGGCAGGAATGTTAAAAAAAGAATACGTTGTTGCCAAATTACATTGTTGCCATATTATAGAAGGTAGATTACATTATAAATAACGTTTATAAACATATATAAACATTGCATATTCTCTCTCTCTCTCTCTCTCTCTCTCTCTTTTTGCCTTTTCTTATTAATGGCATGACTATTGATATAATATATAAAAAAACGCCAAAAAAACAACAACAGAAATAATACATCAGCTCAGTTGTGAAATGAAAGAGCCGCTCTACGCATGTCCATAATGAGCCACGTGGATTTAGTACTTGGTAAATGGCATCACCTGCTGGGGCTTCTGGGCATTGTGCACTTGACAGATGCCCATGTTAAGACATAACTATTTTTTTCTAGGGGTGCTAGAATAAACTTTAGTTAAAAAAAAAAAAAAAAATGTTTAGCATTGGGAGAATACAAGCGTGTGTTAATGAATGAACAGGCACTTTTCATTTTTAACCTTTGCTATTTATCGCCCTCTGCTGGTCTAAACTGGGCTTTTACCTTTTATTCACAGACTCCACATACACTGAAATACTGTAAACAGAAAGCCACAGTTTTATGACTCAGTGGCTTAGTGATCAGCACTGTTGTCATGCACCTCCAGAGTCCATGTTCAATTTCCTCCTCGGTGCATGTGAATGAGTCTTTATGGAGTTTGCTGTTTGCTGATGTTTTTCCCATGGTTGGTGTTTTCCTCCGTGTAGACCGGTTTCCTCCCATATTCCAAAGTTATGCAGGATAGGCTAAGCATCTTTAGGCATGCAAGTTTCTGATTTTAAGAAGCTTAGATTGTTGGTTAATCTGAAGGTTGACGGTGCCAGCAATGACTGGCTAGAAATCTAAAAAAAAACAACAAAAAAAACTATTTTTAACTTCAATTTAAAGTAAAAGGTATGAATGGAATCACAATCTGGTTGACCTGGGCCTATTGTTGGCCAGTACAAAACACAGTTCACAGATTTGCAAGAAAAAAATAGACAGCCACAGTTTGATGATAAAATAGTGTACAGTAAATGTATGATCAGTTTATGGATTTAACCCAAACACTAAGTGAACATTTCTGTAGTTCACAAAGTCACAGTGAAAAAGGCCACTGGAGCTAGAAGAATGTCTAGAGAAGGACAGTTGTGCTGGAAAGAGCAAGTGCTTCCTCCTGTTGTTCTTATATTATCTTAATGCATCTTTAACTAGTTGACAGGTTTTCCCTGTGCAAGGCCAGGAAAGCAGATATCTATCAAAATGTCCTACCAGCAGATGTGTTACCGTGAGCTTGCTAAGTATTTGCCGGCCATTTTTAATACACTGTACTCACTCCTTAATGTTAAGCAGAACACTTGTTCAAAAGTCATTTTTCAGACAATCTCTCTACTGTAAACCTCATGAGTTTGACTCTATTCCATTAAGTATACTACTACCCAGGCGAAGATATCTTTTAGTCTGGAAAATTTTCAGTCCCTCCTTTTCTACTCCTCCTCATTCTCCAGCAAATTAAATTCCCCCTTGGAGGATCTACCAAGCTCTTTTATAAAATATGAATGATGGAAGGAACCTTACTGTGATATTTTTAGGACCTGTTCACACTGCCATTAAATTGAGTGTTTATAAAAATGGGATGAGTAATAAGAATATAAGGTGCTGAAAAGGAAAAGTGGCAGGAATTAGTGTGTTTATCCACAGCAATAATGTGATCTCTAGCTGTTACCTGCAGGCTTTAACGATGTGAATTACCTGCTCACTTCACCAATAAGACAAAAACAAAACAACCTGGACAAGTGTTTATTGGTTGCTGATCTCTTAAACTTCAATCCTTAAACACAGGTTATGCACTAATGATAGGTGTGTTCTTGCATAAGTGGGCTGAAATTGTGTTTAATATGGAAAAAAAAAACACTTGAGCTTTAGCTGACGGTATTACTTTCAGCAGAACCCCTTTGCCATACTGATATCTGTCATGACCTTTACAAAATGTCAAAGCTACTTTCTAGATTATTAATTAATGGGTCATTTTTCCAGTGTACCCATACTGCATTTTTATTAAACTTTGTCATTTTGGAACTAACAAAATCATATAACCAACCTAATGCGTTATTAAATGAGCAACAGTATTATGTATATTTTACAGGGGAGACAGTGATGGACAAAGAAAGAGAGAGAGGAGGGGCAGTGATGGACAGAGAGAGCGAGATAGAGAGAGATTTATTAAGCCCATAAAGGTGTAATGATAGACCAGAAAAATTTTACATATTTGCTGTACAAACTAGAGTAAATCTCCAGTATATAAAACAATATAGTTTTTTAAACAACAATAAATATAAATACACATTATATACCATTCAGATACTTACATGATTGTTATAAACATAAGCACCTTATAACATTTTTGATTATTTTTTTTTACCTGCTTAAAAATCCAGCTTGGTCTTTATTTTTCAGCTTTGTTACTTCTTGACCAATATTCCATTTATCAGTATTTATTATGTGCCAAAAACGGTCTACCAGTTTGGCCATCAGTCCATGCTTTGCAGCAGGTAGCTGGCCAAACCAGTTTTCAAAAGTCAACATGACCACCTGCTCTTGGTAAAAGGGCATTAATCTACTGGAAAAACTAAATGACATAAAGCTAGTGTCTATGGATTTATCACATCTCTTTTCTATTTTAGACATGTGCATGCAGCTTAATACACTTTAAAACTAAGTTAAAGTTAGTTAATCAAAAAAGTCAAAATTTTAATTTTTAAATTGGACTAATTTTAATGATTGCTGAAGATCATGCTCCATGGCAAATTTATTAAACTGTTTTCAGTGAGGGCCCCAACACAAGTTTTATTAATTAACCCAATATAACTGATTAAATATTTAGCGCACTGTTTTAATGTGGATGGATAATATGGATATTATTATTATTATTATTATCATCATCATCATCATCATCATCATCATCATCATAAAATAAAAAATATATCAGCTTAAAAAAATTGTCCAATCTCTTCTCAAGCCTCAAGTCTGCTTGTAAATTATGCTACATGCTTTTGGAGGTTTCTTCTATTCTTACAATCATTCAAACAGTGACAGTACACAGCTCTTTCGTGTTTTTTTAGGGATGCTTTACTGGGTTCAGGTCTGGATTCTGGCTGAACTCCAGGACTTTTACAGAGTTGTTCTGATGCCGCTCCTGTGTTTTCTTGGTGTTTCTTTGTGTCAATGTCTCGTTGAAACCATCAGCTCAGTCTGAGATTCTGAGCCTTATTTTTATTTATTAATTTTGTGTCCCAGTTCCAGTCACACACACAAAAAAACATTCCCAAAGCATGATGCTGCCACCACCTGGTTTGACCCTAGGGAAGGCCTAATCAAGGTGACGCTCAGTGCCTGATTTCTCTACACATGGTGTGGGGAATTATGTCCAAATTGTTCGATTGTCATTTCTCATGGTCTGAGAGTTCTTCAGGGGCTTTTTGGCAAACTCCCAGCGGGCTGTCATCTGACTTTTAGTGAGGAATGGCTTCTGTCTAGCCACTCTACCATATAAGCCTGAATAGTGGAGTGCTGCAGTGATGTCCTTCTGTATGCCTCTACCATATCCAAAATGGAACTGATTTCTCATTCATGGTGACCCTGTTCTGTCTGACCACGGCCCTTTGTACATAATTATTTGGTTTGACCAATTGTTTGGTCATAATGCTGCAGAAAATTATCTTAAGTTTTCTTCTAATAGGAGTTGGATGCATCAGAGGTCAATTACAAATGGCCTGTATATGTATGTAAATTGGATATTTTGGTCATGTTATATACTGTATTATATTTTAATAAGGGGACAGGATGTTTTAATGGTTAACACTGTGGCTTCACACCTTCAGGGTCCAGGGATCAGTTCCTGTCTTTGGTCTGTATGCGCATGTTCTGCCCATGCTTGGTGGGTTTCCTCTGGTTTCCTCCCAGAGTCCCAAAATATCCCGGAATAGGCTCCAGGCCTATGGAGTATTGTGTGTAGATTGATAATGTTGAGGAGAAAAAAAAAAAGAATGTGAACTTTACGATGTGAGTGTAAAACAACAAAATGTGTGAAAAAAATCATAAAGAACTTCCTTTTTTAAATGCCACATGTAGCTTTAAATCTGAACAATGTAGGGTGGGTTACAGTGTTAATCTTTGTAACTGTTTAATCTTTAAATCCTATTTAAATGAGTTTCACGCCACGCGGTTATGAACGAACTGAATTCCGAGCTATGAACGGTTATAAGTTTAAACCGCTAATGCCCTGATAACTGAAAAGCCTGAGGTAATGTAATCCTCCCGGCGTTGTCCCATGCTGCGCATCATGCCCTGCTCTGGCGCCCTCTTCAGTGCGGTAGTAGGGTGCGGATGTGGATGCGACCTCCGCTAGAGACAGCTGAGGACGCTGTGACGGTTAGCCGCTAGCATAGCCGCTCCTGTAGCGCAGCCATCCATCCGCAGCATCATGGCGGAGCGAAGCCACTCATCTGCGGCTCCGGCTGCCGGCCACAGTCCGCAAGCGGGAACCACGGCCAGCTGGCCTATTGTCAAGGACGCGTACGAGCTGCACGATGTTATAGGTGAGTAAATGGGACAAATGAGTTTAAATGTCGGAGTGTGTAGTGACTGACAGGGAGGGCCTATACCGGCTTTTTCATGTGCACTAGCAGCAGCAGCAGGCGGTGGTGTGTGTGTGTGTGTGTGTGTCTCGTTCTGCCGCTCACTAATGCAATGCGGATGTGACACCGCCAGCTTTCACCCCTTTTGCTTTCTATAATACAGCGCATTACTCGAGCAATGCGGAAATCTTATATCTCGGTTTGTTTCAAATTTAAAACTTCTTCTTGTGACACCGTGCCTACAAATGCCATGATTTACAGCTGGACAGGTAAAAGTCTGCCCCAGGGCTTCTTCTTCACCCTGACTGTGGCTTCACTCCACAGGTATGAAGTCCACTAAAGCAGAGGATTCCATGTTAACAGGCAGAAGTAAATTAGTAAGATGTGATTAATATCACTGTGTTAACTACCATAGCACTATTCACTTGTAGTTATCATATTATTACACTACACATATCCATAATCTGCTGCTGATATTATCAGGGCATTATTGAATCTCCCCCTAAAACTCTGTCATGTCAGTCATCATCTAGAGTGGATATTATTATTATTATTATTATTATTATTATTGGCTGCTTTGTGGTTGGCACTGTTGCTTTGCATCTTCAGGGTCTGGGTTCAATTCCCTCCTCTGGTTTGCATGCATGAAGTTTGCTTGTTCTTCTCCAGGAAACCAACTGCGGTTGTAAAATGGGAATAAATAAAATGGTAATCACCATTGATCTTCACTGTCCTTAGTTGGACTACAGATTTTCTTCCAGAGGTTTCCTGCATAGATGTATTATTATTATTATTATTATTATTATTATTATAAGTGTTGTGTTTAAGTGCCATTTCATTCACTTTCAGGCTTTTCGACACACCCTCTGTTGAATGATGCTCGCACTCGACATCTTGATCATCACTTAAATGATGATGAGTTACAGTAAATGTGTTTTGTCACATGGCCCTTTACTGAGCTTTCAGACTCTTAAATGACAATTTAACTTAATTCTCTTAGTCATACCTAATTGAAAGGCAAAACACGGAAAAACCAAACACGCTTTCTATGGCGCGGTGCCATTAGATAAAGCTGGACACAGTAGACGAGCAGTGTTCGAGTCCTATCATCATATCAACTGATAAGCAAGAGCGCTGCTCAACAGCTCCTGTGCACTTCATCTGCACTATTTTCATAATCAGGACTGCATTCAGGATCACGCTTCTTATCTGTCAGCAGCAGTTGGCGTGTGTGTGTGTGTGTGAGTGTGTGAGCGGTGGAACACATATTCACTCTGTTCATAGTGTTTGTAAACAGACCTCCTCTATGGATGATGTATACAGTGATTCAAATGAGAAGTTGTCTGCTGGAAGCTAAAATGTGTTAGAACAAGCAACGGTCACAACAAGGTACAAAGCCTGCATCAGGAATAAAATGTAGGACAGCTGTAACGTGCGTGTGGGAAAAGCTGGTTGTCAGACAGACTGAGATCAAAACACAAATTGAGAAACACTCTGACTGACAAACTCATGGTAGAAGAAAAGTCAGTACACAGGATAATAAACAAAAAACAAACTTAGAAAACCAGGAAACTCGACTTCCCTCTTGGAATTGCTAAATAAACATAAATCACTTCACAACAAGTCTAAATGAGGTCACACATAGTGTGGAATAAGTTAACGAGTCAGACAACGAAGAACAGGACACCGTGGCCAGTAAGGACATTATCATTTTCAAGGTAGAATCCAGGATGCAGAGTCATTGTGTCCAGGGTGGATTTGCTAACCCCATTACACAGAAATAAAAAATAGCACCACATGTTGACAGCTTAGCTTTGTCTGCTATTCTTTGCAGTCGTGCAAACCACAGTGCTGATGAGTACGTTATTCTAATTGGTCAGACGGTGTTGATTTCTTTTTTCGTTAACACCTACTGATACACCTTCTCATTCTAATACATTATAAGTTATAAAATAAGAGCAGACAAGGAGACTTGTATGGTGGACATACCACATTATTGCCACAGATTGTTTCAGATTGGAAGGAGTTATCAGTGTCAGTGCTGTGTAACAGTTGGAGGTTAAACTGTAAGTGCTTCTGACTGGGGAGAATCTTTAAGATAAATGGGGTTGTGTTGTAATTTTTAAGATGAACAAGCGATGAACAAGCTGCCCTTTGTGTCTTTTTAACTTTTTTCTGGCAGTTCAATAATAATGAATTAACTAAATGTATGGTATGAAGAAAAGGCAAAAATTATCTGCTCTCCGGTAGTATTAAAACCTCTCGTAACTGCACTTTACTTACTGTACTTCACTGCTGTGCAGGTGTAAACGTGTTGCATTGGTTCATTTGTAACTGCTGATTACAAACATCTGCACACATTTGCTCACACTGTAGACATTTTGCAAAAACTTAATTTTTAGGTGTTTTTAGCATCCCTCCTATAGGCTTAATATTTCTCCATGTAACTGTCACCTGTTTCACGACAGCAGTGCATTCGCAGCTCAAGTTTGTTAACAGATGGATAAAGTGTATTGAAAAAAAGTATGGTCGAAAAAAAAGGTATGTTAAAAAATTATGTTAAAAAATGATGTATTTGTCTTTTCCACAAAGTTAATTAAACTAAATTCTGCAGCCAGAGTGCGGATAATTTTTGACCCACATTGGATGATGTGTTATTCTTTTAATTACCAAAATAATAATAATAAAAAACACAATTCTGTTGTTTTTCGCTTGCTATGCATGTTTGTATTTTTTAATCCCAGCCTTTGCTGTGATGTTTTATTTTTTTTAAACATTTAACCCATGGACAGGGATCATTCCTACTCTCTGACTGCTTAAATGTGCTTTTACCTGTTTTGAATACCTACAGTATATGGTACTATTTAGCTTACTGCATAAGTTTGACATGCACATGTACTATTAACCTCTTTTATATGTTGTTTGTAGGCAGTGGAGCCACAGCGGTAGTCCAGGCTGCTCTCTGCGTCCCTCGACAAGAACGGGTGGCCATCAAGAGGATCAACCTGGAGAAATGCCAGACCAGCATGGAAGAACTACTGGTAGAATTCCTAGAATTTACTTTTTTTACAGCCTTGAGAGATGCTATTCAATGTTGCAGATGTCCGCTTCTTCACTAGGAAGAAATTAATCAAATTTAAGACTACATTCTGTATGATGGCTATCTGCCAGGAGCTTAAGATTGATGATTCAATTGATTCATATTTTGGTCTTTTCTGCATTGCAGAGAGTTCTACAGGAGGAAAATCTATTTATTTCCAGTCTTGAGACAGAATGTACCAGTTGTTAGTCAAAGCACATAAACCATATAAATAATGCTATCACATACCTGAGTAGATTAATCAGTGTTATTCATTTTGGAATCTGATGAGTGATGCTTTCGATATATGAACGCTCTGCAGCAGATCCATGGTTTAGGAAAAGACAGTAAGCTTCTATTGTTTGCAACTCAACAGATGTTAATTTATGCTGAAACACAATACACACAGTTTGTTTTTACGCTTGGTGATTAATGATACTATATAGACTTTGTTTATGAAAAAGCATAAAAAAGACTCTTGAAAGGAGTTTTTTTGTGTGGCAGATCTCAAGAGCATAAGCAATGGACTAGAAATAAACACAACATGCTTTTATTCACTATGTCAATGAAAGCCTATTTGTAAAGCAGATTTAAATAATTAATTTTCTTTTTTTGTCTTAATGTAGAAAGAAATCCAAGCCATGAGCCAGTGCAACCATCCGAATGTAGTAACATATTATACCTCATTTGTGGTGAAGGATGAGCTTTGGTTGGTTATGAAACTACTGAGTGGAGGTAAGATACACATTCAGTGTTGCATATAGTCTTAATCTAGTCAAAATTGTCAATAATCTACAATACCAAATACTTGCACATTTCTTCTCAGGAGTTTTTTTTTTTTAATTTCACAAAGTGCCAGTGAAAAGCGATGATAAAAGGATTTTTTTTTTTTGCAATTGATATCACCTTTATTATATACATTATATGTATGAAAGCACATAAATCCAAATACCTTTTGTATAGTATCTTAGAGCATACTGGCAGAAGAGTTTAAAGTGCTCTGCACTGTTTAGGAGACCTAACTGCCAGCCCTGACTGCAGTCAACAGTGAAACAGCTGCTCTTATAATCCACGCTTCCAGAGGTGATATTATTACCTCTGCACTTACATTCCCATTCACTGGAGCTTCTTGGCCATAGAGATGCACTATTCAGGTGAACCTGTTAATTTATAGGGGTATTTTTAGAACAAAGACTTTGCAAATGCCCAGCTGGGGGCTTGTTTTATACAACATTACCTTGCCATGATATCTAGTGGAATTCTTCTCCACGTATTTTTGCAAACAAGAATTTCAACTTAACATTGCAGCATACTCCTTTGATTATCGCTAAAATAAAACAAGAGGTGGTCCGCCTGACCTATGAATTTTAAATGCCTTGCCCCTCTCCCTTCTCTACATTTCACATTAGTAATTTCTAGTCTTGAATTTTATTGCCTAAATAAGTACACTGACACCCCCAAAATGAATGGAGAATGGCCTGAGTCTACCAATGTATATTTGATTTAGATATGGGTAATTTTAGGTTATAAAGATAAAATACAGTACACCTATAATGCAATATCAAATATAACCCTTTACAAACAATCTTAACGCTGATAAGTGACAAATCGTGCTGTTTTTTTCATCTTCTGCGCTGATCAGAACTCCTTGTCCTAATATATTAAAATGCAGCAGTATCAACACAGAAAATGTGCTTATGTTTCCATCAAGAGACTTGATTTGTTTAGAACTTTATTGAAAACGTACAGTGTTTTTTTTTTTTTTACAGTTTATTGCACATTACTGCAGAATTCACCATCCTGCTGACATTTCCCCAATGCCATTGCTGGCAAGCATTTCCCATCTGCACAGCTGGCAGTATAATCAGGCCCTCCACTGCATTCTGTAAACTTATAAAATGATGGACATGCTATTGTAGTTTGAATATAAATATTTACAGTGAAACCTTGGATCTTGGGTCTTGGTTTACGAGTACCGAGTATTACGTATCACGTGTGCGCTTCTTGTTTTGACTCAGAGCGTCTCGTGATCACAATTAAGCTAACGATTTTTCTCTTTCTTGCGCTGCGGAATTGGTGGTAATCGTCTCCCCTGCTGGGTCTTAGTGCTCTTACTGGTATAATCAACATCCGTGCACTCGTGTACTGTTTACTATAACACTGTGACCACGTGTGTGTGCATAAAACACATTTTATTTTGTGTCTGTATGCATGTGTACAGCGCGCGTGTAAAGCAAAAGCAAGTCTTATTAGAGAGTTTAAAGTTCCATTTTCTCTCTCTGTATCAGCCTGTTCTTTGTGCCTGTGTGCAAGCGCGTCATTGGACATCATGCCACACACACCTCCTACGTTCGCTTTCACAGAGACACACACACACACACACACACACACACACACACTCTTTCTCTCTGCTCTACAAAAAGAAACTGCCTTGTTGCAATTTTTTCAAAGGTAAAGTGCAGGTTAATGTGTTTTATTTTTACTTTACAGCAGTGATTCCGTTAGTGTGTTGCTTAATCGTGTGTCATTAGATATTTTAATATAAAAAAAGTTACATAAGCGTACCCTATATGTATGTGTGTGTGTGTGTGTGTGTGCCTTCAGGATCAGTATTGGACATTATAAAGCACACATGTAGCAAAGGAGAGCACAAAAATGGCGTATTGGATGAAGCCACAATAGCTACTATTTTAAAAGAGGTCTTAGAGGGTCTTGATTACCTGCACAGAAATGGACAAATTCACAGGTAGGAAAACCCTAAAACATTGTCCTCTTTTGCTGACGGGTAATTATTCATGCAAAATGTCCATTCAGTTCCTAGTTTATTTAGTGCACCTCCCTTGTACCAACACTCCTTGGTTATTTAACAGATTTTACAATTAGTGGTTTAGTGAGCATATTTATCAGCCCTACAAGAGATTACAATAGAGCTGATATCATTTTGTTAGTTGATGATTCTCAGCTATGACATTGATGAAGTGCTAAACAGTTAACTCAAACTGTGAAAAAAGAAAAGTGTTAGTTCTTGTGGGTGAACCCAGCACTGAAATAGTATCTGACTCAAAAAATTATGATTGAAAGATTTAAAGCTTTATTTGTCATTTGAAATCTGATCAGTGGAGATCCTGTGGTGTTGCCTTTTTTAAAGCACAGGGTAAAGGGAGAAGTGAAAAATTTTTACATAAAGAAAAATCCAATCCTTACAGAATGACCTATATGGTATATATATCTGATAAAGCAAACTGTGAGTGTAGTTAATAAACTGGAACTGAACATATACACCATATTATATTTAAAAAATAATTAAGATACCTCTTTTGTGTCATGAAGTCACAGCGAAATGAACAAAGGATTTGTCCTTAATGTTTGACCTTAGGGATGTGAAAGCTGGGAACATCCTGTTGGGAGAAGACGGCTCAGTGCAGATAGCAGGTTCGTTTCACACTACATCACCTTAAAATACCAGAGGGTTTATGTTCAATTCCTTGCAATATAATATTTTGCATAATTATGACAAAGGGCATCAAAAGGCATGATGAAATGCATTTGAAATTTGGTATCTTAGTAAAAAAGAGCCATCCCATTGCATCATGTAAAATATGTATTTTCCTGTGCAGAAGTGTGCTTAAAATCGTCTCACACTTTAGTTTGTAGAATCAGATTTAGTATATGCTTAAATACGTTTTCGAAGACTTGTGGCATGCTGCATGGTCAGGTAGCAAACCTAATCCTATTTATAATGTTATTTCGTGAAATGCACCAATTAAGACAGGATTAAAGGATTTCTGGAACCGTAAAGGATTTTTTATAGCTCTGCATTAATTAAACTTCCTTAGCTGTGAAATGCTGCAGTAATTAGTTTGGTGAGACAGCCCGCACATAGCCAACATGCTATTTTTGGTTTTTATGAATGAGATTCATGTTACTTTAGCTTAAAGCCTCCAAGATTATATCAGTTATATTTAGTAGAAGTATTTGTCACGTGTACTTTACAGCACAGTGAAATTACTTTTTGCATATCCCAATTAGGAAACTGGGGTCAGAGCACAGGGTCAGCCAGCTTACAGCATCCCTGCAGCAGATAGGGTTAAGGGCCTTGCTTAACAGTGGCAACTTGGCGGTGCTGGGGCTCGAACCTCCGGACTTCTGATTAGTAACCCACAGCTTTAACCGATTAAGCCATCACTGATCCTGCATTTATTTATGCAGAATGAGATAATAAACCATTAACCATGTTTAATGCTTTTTAAGCCAAGTGAATTCTGTTAATTATCAGTAGGGTAATTTAAACATTTTTGCGCTATCACTTTTTGTCCTAATACTTCCATAATTCTTTTCTATTTCTATACTGTACCTTTCTGAGCTAGAGAGAAGATAAAAGCAGAAAAGTAAATATTTTAGACACACATGGTTATGACAGAGAATATGTCCTGAAAAAAGAGGTTTAAAACTGAATCTAACTAACTGTTGGGCATTGTTTTCATCCTGATAAGTAAGTTGGAAAATATAGAGCAGGCATATTGATTTGATTTTATATAACCATGCTGACCTTGTTTACTATTGACTGATAAATGCTGCAAACTAGGTAAAGTGGGCTTCACATACGGGTCATGTAGTGGGTAATAGCATCAGACAAAAACAGCCCTTGTTGACTGACAGTTGTCTACTTTATAAGAAAAATATCTTATCTTATATATTTAAAATTTAAGCATAAATCCAAAATCCAAAAATCCAATCTCAGTAGCTGTGAAAGAAAATGACAAACAGGGAGTCCTTATCATGAAAGAGAGACCAGTTTTCTCCCTGACTTCTAATTTGGTCATGTCCAGTTCCCACCTATCTAGTAGTTAGAGCTCTCCTCCATCAGTGACAGCTACCAACCAGGTCACCAGCCACATCTTTTCAAACTGCTGCTCATGCACTGTTAGAGGACAGTATCAATCCAAAGCACTATCAGCCCCCTTTTTCTTGTGTGAACTCACAGACGCTCTGACTGGCCAGTGTCGCTATGATTGATGTGCGAGGGTGATGTGAGGGTCTTCTCTCTCTAGGCTCTGGGTTATGGTTTGCAATTCTTGGGTTATGCATGGCAGCATCACCCAGGAATTGAGCTCACTTTTTTCTGGATGATAGGATGAATGCATTTCCGTTACGCCATTCTAAATCACTAAACAGTTTATATTTATTAAAGAAAATGGTGTCAGCATGGGATCAGTGAGGGGATTTGCATGCATGCAAGAATACCTCAAATAATCTAAATCCCTGTAGAATGTTCAATACAGAGATTATTATAGACATATTATACTTGTGCCTATTAGATACGTTCAAATGTAGTGTAAAAATAAAGTGAAATCTTTATAATGCTGTTGAACTTTTTTTGCTCTAGTCTGGTTGATTCTACATTTTGTGTTTATTTTGCTGCCAAATACAGCGTATACTGGTTTAGGAAGACTATGAACTATTGAATTATGACAGATTCAGCCTGATTAAACGTGTGAATAATTCTCGCTGCAGACTTTGGTGTAAGTGCATTTCTGTCGACTGGAGGAGATGTAACCAGACATAAAGTTAGGAAAACCTTTGTTGGAACTCCATGTTGGATGGCACCAGAAGTGATGGAACAGGTAGGATTGTTTCCAAAATGAAAATTTGTTGTGTATAGTAACAGACTTGCCTCCAGCTTGCCTGCAGCCTAAGAGACAGGGACCACTCAGGGATGTCTACCAGTTATGGTAAAAAGTTTTACTAGACCAGTTGTGTTTTTTTTGCATCACACATATTCAGGGTTAATGTTTGATATTGATGCACTGATTTT
Organism: Clarias gariepinus; assembly: GCF_024256425.1. NCBI lineage: Eukaryota > Metazoa > Chordata > Actinopteri > Siluriformes > Clariidae > Clarias > Clarias gariepinus. The sequence goes on along the minus strand of NC_071104.1, from coordinate 26,033,019 downwards.
AACACAGTACTCACAGTATAGTCGATTTCTGTTACCTATATGGGCCTCTATTTCCTGTAGGTACGAGGTTATGATTTCAAAGCTGACATTTGGAGTTTCGGGATCACTGCCATAGAGCTGGCCACAGGATCTGCACCCTATCATCGATACCCGCCTATGAAGGTAAGCGGGTATTATTTCCTGTTTTTAGTACCAAGTAGAAAATAGAAGTCAAATAACCAAAAATAGACAAGCATTGTATTATTTTTCTATGTAAATACAATTCTTTGTAAGCTTGACTAGACTGTGATTATATTTAGTAAATCAGGAAAATAATTGACACAAATAAAATGTAGCCTTTTGTTTCCTTTGATTTGCTGGTGTAGAGTAATAACTCTACACACTAGGAGAAAGTCTGACATAGAAGGTTATGCTATGTTGTAAACACTCTGGACATTTCCTTAAGCAAGCATTACTAAGACTGACGCTGCAGTGCTGCGATGGCGTTTGGGATACAAAGCATTTTCTTGTACATTTTGCATAGTCAAATGTCTAATGCCAACATATTGTCTGTAATTGTGGTACAATTAGTCTTTGACCAGCTGTTAATTATAAATCTGCTTTCCTCATCCTATTGTGTAGGTCTTAATGCTGACACTGCAGAATGACCCCCCAACCTTAGAGACAGAAGTGGAGGATAAAGAGATGCTCAAGAAATATGGGAAATCTTTAAGAAAACTAATAACTTTGTGCCTTCAAAAGGACCCGACTAAGAGGTACATTAAAATATTTACTTATTTAGAAAACTAGATGGTAGCTATAGCACATTTCTTTGAAGGTTTATTTAATAATTCTCATTTTTTCAGCATGTTATTATTATTTCTTTTTCTGTGAGCATCTCTCTGGGTTTCCTCTTTGCACCATATGTTCAGTCACCATCAATAAAGCGATTCAGTGTTATAAAGCTCCCTGTAGAAAAACTCAATTATGGTCAAATTGATATAAATGAGTTCATGCCAGTAGTTATACTAAAAGCTTCCTCTAAAATACGTTCTTTGCATATGTAATTGTGCAATATATTCCTAGTGGTATACACAGGACCTTACCTTAATTACCCGTTCTGGTTAATGCAGGAAATATCAGTTTATTTTAAGCATGCCCGTGACATGTTTATATACTCAAGCATTTTTTTTTTGACATCTCCACAGGCCAACTGCGGCAGAACTTTTGAAATGTAAATTCTTCCAAAAAGCCAAGGTACAGTTTTATTTATTTATTTTGTAGGCAGTTCAGACAGCTGAACTTTTGTTGTGCACAAGCACAGTTGTTGTGCTTTAAAGTTTATTTATTTATTTATTTATTTATTTATTTAATTCATTGTTTAGTTATTTATGTACGTATCTGTTTTTTTATTTATTTTCGCTTTACTGTGACAGAACCGGGAATACTTGATTGAAAAGCTGCTCTGTAAAGGACCAAATATAAGCCAAAGAGCCAAAAAGGTATTTCATTTTCATTACACATTGCTCTGAGCCACTATGGCCATCACAGCGCACCCTTTACTGACTTGCTGTGGTGTGTGAGGATTGGTCAGTGTGGTTCTATGTTTTTAGAAATACTGCCACTACACATTGCTGCTTTTTTCCACAAGGTGTAAACACTCTAGTTACAGAGACAGAAGAAAGACTCCTTTGAGCGTTTCCATTCTGGTCTTTCGGTGGTGTTCAAGTACACGCCTGCCATGCGATTACAGCCGTTTATGGCTATTAAAGATAAAATATATACTGTATACCAAACATTTAATCCACAATATAGGTTTTTATTTCTTGGGCTAAACTTTGCAGTCGATAAATATTGACTTGGTGGATTGAGGTAAACTTTTATTTAAAGCTGAATATATTACTTGGAAACACATAAAAGTAATAATAATCGCAGTGTCCTCTACAGATCTTACACACGGCATATCAAGAAGGTTGCGATCAAGCAGCGTTAATGTCACATCATTCGGAAACTTACTAGCAGTCTCGACCACTTTCACACATTATAAGATAAAAATATTTAGGGTTAACCCTGTTAAAGGTCTTTGTGAGACCATGTGTTTAGTGAGAATGAAACACTCATATAAGCAAACATAATAAAAAGGTTTTTACTTTTGTGATTAACTTTTTGTGAGTAGAAAAATGTGCACAATGTGCAATGGTAGTGGGTGTTGTTTTATATGGGTACATCCAGTAATCCTAGTTATAGAATATTCATAATCAAAGGGCTGAACAAGAGAGGGTCAGGACACTAAGCACAACACAGAAATATAAACTGTAAAACAAAACAACCTACAAGTCTCTGTGCTGAAAGGCAGAAAAAAAGGGACAAACTAATTAAAGCATAATCACAAAACAGGTGATGAAATAAAGGAGAGAGGAATGAAATAAAGGCACTTGTCAACGTAGTGAAAAAGCTCATGTAGACAGCTCAAAAGAAATCATGAGGAATCATTGTGCCTGGAAACAGGCCATGCACTGACGGGCGAGTTCATGACGTTGTCCTAGGAATCAGTATCATTGCCATAAAAGACAACACTAATACAGTATATTTTAATCACCATATACTCTAATTAACAAAATAACACTTATAAGTTATGCATAATTTTATTTGGATTAATTCCTATTGCTTTTCCTGCAGTCTAAATTATATTATCTCCATATTGATCTGATTGAGGGCCTGTAGCCTCTCGTTATGGATGATGAGGCATTTTCCAGCATCTGTGTTTTCCTTGTTGTGCAGTCAGTGCTGAGAGAACAAATGCACAGCTGTAACTGCAAATCATTTTCATTCATTTATTCATTTTCCATACCGCTTATCCTGTATGGGTCTGTGGGGGGCCTGGAGCACAATTCAGAGAGCTCAGGGCACAAGCTGGAGGAACTCGGACTGGCACGTGCACACACACACACACACACACACACACACACACACACACTTTGTGCTTGGATACAAAGCCCCCATGCCTGAAATTATGAAGCAACAGTGCTATCCACAGAGCCACTGTGACCCTGCTCATCATTTTGTTAATTAAAGAGAAGAATTAAAGGGATGAAAGTAATCTGGAAATACTACTAGTAATAATAATAATTTTGTGAATCAATTAAAGAGAATATAGAATTTCTATTTAGAGATGAGACATGGTTACCAGTAATTGCATCAAGTCTTGCATGGGCATGAATAAATGAATGAGTTCATCTGTGACTCAGAGACAGCCTACCTTGCTGAAAAAGCGATGACTTTCTTCCCTTTTGGGTCATTTGACCTTTTGCATCGTCTATTTCAAGTGCTAACCGTCTCAGACAGTTGCACCACTGCCAACACTTGTGTTGTTCATTTCTATAGATTGTGTAGCCTTTGTATCCGTTTGTCAGCGAACAAATGGAATCAGGTAGGGAGCATGCGTAAGCAGAAAACATCACCCATGCAGAAAGAATGCACTGTTAACTCGTGCATTCAGGGGATTGTAACGTATCCAGGCCCCGACAGGAGACAAAGACAAATGGGGTTTAATGTGGCTGCTTAGGCAACTGAGCGCACCACTTAAACACAACCATTTGCATGCTAGGCTGCTTTTTACTCACAGGCTAACTGAGTGTGAGATCAGACTGAGATCACAATTCTCTTCATCTGCCTTCAGCCTTAAAAAAAAGAAAGAACAGACAGCACATCAAAGGGAATGTATGATCGGGAAGTAACATGGATGAAAGGTGTCTGGCTAAAGAACCTGTAGCTGTCTCCATGTATTAACAGGAAGGCATAACTTTTATAGCAAGATTATATAAGGGATTTTTGTGTTATGTGGCTCTATTTGAATAGAATGTGAAATTATCTTGATAGTATATACTTAAACTCTCAGCATGAATAATACACCTGTACTACAGGACTAAAAGCTTCATAATTACCACATCACTTTATTATTGCTTTGCCACTGTAAGGATTCACAATGGCTTTCATCTTGCCTCTGGAGGGCTTTGCAGAGCTGTCCCTGCATTTGGTAATCGATTACAGTCAACGAATTAGCATCAGCATAGAATAAAAAAGCAGAAGGCTTTTATACAGTGACATCCGATGGGGTTGGGAAGAGCCTTTGAATCTTTCAGACAGCAGTTGCAGTCATTCTGATCTTAGCATTCAGGGATGGGAACCTCTGGGAAATGCAACTTTAATAGTATCATGGAGAAGATGATTATGGCAGCACAACTGAATAATTGGACTTAGAAGCAGATGATGCTGTTACTTGGCAGGCATTGGTGCAACATGAGCACATTCTGGGGTTTAATTAGTTTTATTGTTTTAAGAGGCTCTTATAAAATAGCGAGTATTTATAATGTTTGTCTTTTACCCTGTGTCTGTTACTCAGCTTGTTTGAAATGTGGATAGTTATCTTGGAAATTGCGAGCACAAGAAAAACATTGTCACCTGAGGATTCTGTGACCTGAGCACCTCTGAAACCGGATCTAATTTTCTCTCTCTCTCTCACTCTCTCTCTGAGAGTTCACTTCTGGCTTTGCTCAAGTGAGATTTTATTAAAGCTGCCGTTAATAGTGTAGAGGGAAAAATATCACGTCTTTTTTTTCCACCTTTACTAAAATCTGGAAAAATATGCTGGTCTGATGACCTTGAGAAAGAAAACAGAATGAAGACACTGAGAAATAAAATCAGTTTTTGACTTTTAAGACATTTTTGCAGATTTTCAGACTGACCTTTAATTGACTCATTATATTGGATTACAAACCAGACAGCACAATTAGCTGTTGATGTATAAATGGATAAACAGATCACCCAGTGGTCCTTTCCCTGAGCGGTGATATGAACAAATCACAAATGATCACGGCGCTTTCCGAACCTCTGCAGTGGTGCTGTTTGGTCAACAGGGGGCAGATAAGGTCTTTGGTTTGACTCGGGTTGGATGTCTGGAGCGACACGATGAGCTTGATTCAGCAGGACAGGCATGGCCAGTGCCTAATTAACTCATCTCAAATAATAATTTTATGGCATGGATTCACTAGAGATTTAGGTGTTCTGCTGATGGAAATATTGCAGGCATAGAACATAACGGTGCAGGCTTCCTTTCTTTTACTATGGGTTGTTAAATGGATTGTGTTTGCATTTTACATTGTATATGTTTTAGAGAGTGAAAAATAAAGGTGAGTAAATCTGCATGCAGACTATCATAGTGTATGCAGTGGGTGTTTTGGCACATAAAATGTTTGTTTTTTATGTGTAGGTGTAAGGTCTAGGATTGCTACCCTTTTATCATATTCATACACTCAGAGCATATAGATGATTTTTGTGAGACTGAACAGATCATATATACAGTATATCTATATGTTCATTTATGTATTATTTTGCTGAAGGTGCCAGAGGAGAGCCAATGGGATGCTGGCCTGCCAGTATGTACAGAGAAAGAGCGTGATGCAGGGATAAGGGTACATGCTTTATCCTTTGGCTCTTAGTTTCCTTTCAGCTTTGTAGATTGGAGTGCTAGATTGCAAGTAGTTAGTCATCTTATCTATCGATATGTGAGTGTAAATGTGAACATGTGGACTTTTGTCACTTTCTTGCGCTGTAATCCTGTTCACTGATGTTCTAAAAATCTAAACGATTTTGTGAAGCAAGTTTATTTAAAGCTAGGTTAAGCCCTTATATGCCCAGCACCCACAGGATGGTGGAGTGGCAGGGGTCAGACTTACATCATCATTAAAGTAACTACATACATTTATCCTATTAGTTTCACTCTAATTGAAACTACTCTACTGAATAATATGCTTTAAGATGAATATCTCAGTAATATACCAGGCGTTTAAAAGGCTAAGGTTTAACATTGAAAGAATTTTGATAAACCCTGATTTTCAATTGAGAGAAAGTTTGTTATATATATATATATATATGATAGGTATATATGATTTCCCCCGTTTTTTTAACAAAAAGCCAAAAAGACAGATTGACTATGTTTGTGGTAGGTCACTCACTCATCGCCTCTACCTCTTTATCCTGTATTCAGGGTCACAGGGGGCCTGGAGCCTACCCCAGGAGACTTGGGGCATGAGGCAGGGTACACCTTGGACAGGGTGCCAATCAATTGCAGGGCACACACACATACACTCACACACTTACACTCACAAATTATTATGGGTAACTTGGAAACGCCAATTAGCCCAATCTGCGTATTTTTGGACTGTGGGAGGAAACCGGAGAAAACCCACCAAGCACAAAGAGAACATGCAAATGCTATGTATACAGAAACCGGAATCGAACCTGGCTAGGAATCGAACCCGTCCCCTTGAGGTGCAAGCGACAGTGCTAACCACCACACCACCATGCCGTGTTTATGGTAGCTACTTATTTCACAATCGATTACATTGATTTAGACACAGAAATAGATTTCAGTCTTTTTTTTTAGCAATTGAATAATAATAATAATAATACAAAAATAAAAATTAAAAAAAACATGTTCAATGTAACCAGTGCTGAACAATTCATTTTACTCATGCACATTATTTGGTGAAAAATAATAATTTCCTGCAAAGAGTGTGTCACTTTAGGAGATAAACTAATATCACATTTACTGATTATTGCTTATTATAAATATATTATGAGTGCAGATTTTCAGTGTAAAAGTAAACAGTGTGCCAAACTCTATACATTTTTAAAACTGTCTGTCCTCCTTGATCAAAGTAAAGCCATAGTCTGTGAAGGTTTGCACTAGTATGAGAATGTCTATCTCTTGCTTAGGTAAGGCGAGTGCCAGGATCAAGCGGTCGTTTGCACAAGATGGAGGATGGAGATTGGGAATGGAGTGATGATGAGATGGATGAAAGAAGTGAAGAAGGGAAGGCAGCTGTCAATCACGGAAGGGTAGGTGTGATTTGATTTGGTACATGCCATTTGATATAAGGCTAGCTAAATAAAAAACATAAGCAATGTGTTTGACTTTACTCAATGACCTTCCAATGAATGTGTTTGCTTTTGGTAGACATTAAAATAGCACCACATCCAGCTTTAATATAGTCTACAGCCTCTGACATTCATGAATACTTCATAAAGCCCTGGCTGTAAATATTTTACCTGTGTGCATTTCTAGATCTTTTTCAAGAGGAGACACCCCTTTCCGCTTTGTTATTCTCTTTGATTGGTGCATTTGGAATGTGTAACTCTCTGTGAGCTTGAGTCAGAAATAAAAACCAAACCACCTCCACTGAAAATCAGCGTGCGCTAATGAGGCTGGAGATGCATTGCTTCTGTATATTGTTTATCATAAAATGCAAATGAGCCGGTGCTGATTACACTCCCACACAAGCAGCTACATCTGTCTATCATTCTTTATGGGAGAAAAACGTACATAATATAATTCTGTTTCTTAATTGCTTTTCAGTCACGGAGGGTCAGAGATGAAAACCAGCATGTAAGTGTTGCTTTTCCCTTCTTATGTTGAAGCTTTGTTTATGGTTAACTTATCAGCACTGCGTCTTTGTGTTTGGATACATGAAAAGCAAGAAATGTATTTCAGCAATTATAAATATGCAGGCATAAACACAAACAGGGCTTAGAGACGCATAGTGCCTTGATCCACATCTGGTCATAACCCGTTTTAATGATCCACTGAAGGATTGTTTTATAATGTAATTACGGGTGTCAGGGTCCTGCATTGAGTATCTAATAAGCTAAGTGATATACGATTGCAGACCATTTGACTACGATAAAATGAATAAACAGTGTATATATATATATATATATATATATATATATACAAAAAACATGTTCAATGTAAAAAATGTAACATGTCCAATGTAACCAGTATAGTATGTATATATATATGCAGAGGTAGGAGTTTGTGTGTGCATGGTCACATTTCCCTTTTGGGCTTTGTGAATGTTCGAAAACCATTTCCCAAATGCTAAATGAGAGAAGGCTTGCTATTCTTCCTCTCCCCATGTGCATTTTTTATTGCAGGAGGAAGTGAATGCCAACAACGTCCCTATAGAAGGCCTGTCCATTCAGCATCCCCAGGTGAGAGCAGTGTGTGTGGAAGTGGATGTGATTTGTCTTGATTCACTTACCCTGTGTCCCATGCTGCGAGTCTGTGCAGCCTAGACAGGCCTGGAGGAAGCCTTTTAACGTCTACACATCTAGCACTTTCTGTATTACATTTAGAATAGCCACTGAGCTGTTTTCTCTCTCTGTCTCCCCCCTTCTCATCTGCTGTCATTCTTTTGGCGATCTGTTTTGTATTTTTTTCTTGAGGTTTTCTTTCTTGAGGTTTATTTGGCATAATTTAGCAATATTGTCGATCGTTAGGAATGTTTGAATAGAATAAAAGAAAAGAAAAAAAACATAGAAAGCAGGACAGATTAACAAGTCATTACTGTGCTACTGTACAGTCCAATGAGTGGTGTTAAATTAACAGCTGCAGGGAACATTGGGAAGCCAGTCTAGTTACACCAGTCTCACATGTACATAGTAGGTGTTAATTTAGCACCCTGGCATTTCAGAGTGCGACGCTGTAATTAAGTAAAAAGAAAATCTTCAGCCATCTTCCAAAGCCTCAACTGCTTTGGCTGCTAAGCAACAGTAACCTCATGGTAAACATTTCAGACTGCGAGGGTTAATTTAGATTTTTTTTTTTTGGTTGAAAAGGAATGCAACACTACAGTATATTTTAATTTATAATGTAATTCACCTGATTTAAACTGTTAATAAGGTTCCAAAATTGTGTTGTGTACATTTTCTTAACCAATAGTTTGTGTTAATCAATAATTGATTAATCATTAATCATTTGTAATAGAAATGAGCGATACAAGCCCAAATAGTTTAAACAAGCAAAATAAACAAAATTAAGGCTTTGATAACACTGCTAATCTCTCTCTCTCCCTATCATTCAAAAACAAGGCCACTAAAAATACAATGTCTAATTGTTACAATGCAGGCACCGTGCAAGTTCAGGCATTGACATTTATTAACAAAAGAGTAAGCACAACAGAGATAAACAAAACAGAACAGCAGAGTTTCCGAATGGAAATAAACAGAATGAAAAACAGTAACTTAAACAGATGCAAGACAAAAAAACAGTGCCAAACAAGGAGCTTAAATAATGATGCTAATTAACCCAACTAAACACACCTGTGAGGCTAGCCTGTGAATCAAAAAAACACTCACAGTAGTGCGTCACTAGGGCGTAACCCTGAGCAATACCACACATGACATGAACTGCAAGTGCACCCTCTTGTGGTGTGCACATTAATAGATCTGTGAGCTGCTGAGAAATATTATTTAAACCAAATGTAATTACCGTTTAGGGCGTTGAATCAATCAATAATGAATTATAAACATCTGCATTAACAGCAAGAGGTTATGTTGGACACTGGTTTAGTGAGACCAGTCTCAGATTTACAAAATAGCTGTTCATTTAAGGATGTTCCTCTTGATTGACAGGGCCTTTTCTCTGTGTTTGACATTTACAACTTGTGGGGATATATATATATTTAACAGCTTAGATGATTTCTTTCTCTTCACAGCTATTTTAAATAAGTAATCATATCACAGAATCTGTATAAAAACCAGGCCATCTATACATTTGTAATCGATGGTGAAGCCTCTGGGAGTTTAAGGGTTGATAAAGATGAACTTTTCACCATCAAACTTGTTGCCCTGTCTAGCACTAAAGGTTATTTCAGTTTGTGAGAATTGGTGTGAGGCATAGAGGGTTTAAGCACAACCCACAGCCATTACCCTGTGGGTTTGTGCGTTCGTGTCTGTGACTCATTGTAAATTAAACGGGAGAGCTCTGGTGGAAACGACATAACAATCTCTCTTACCGTTTCCTTATTTATGCACTCGTGTTTCTTTCTGTCTGCCTGTCTCATCTCTCTTTCATCTCGGCACTCTCTTTTCTCAGGGACATTACCGTTATTTAAAATTGATCAGAAATAGAGTGCTGTGGGCACGCAGTACCCTGTGGATGTGAGAAGAGAATTTTATACGACCCCTTTTGCCTTATGCTCTAATATAAGCCTGAGCTCTTAAAACGAAACCTGCATTAAAACGCTTTGCAGTCAGGAAAATCCCAGTCATGTTATACATATAATGTACACATAAGATATACCTTGAATGAAGGGTGAAAAATATCTGATATGATGTTTTTTTTTTCTTTTCTTCTTTTTATTCCCATTAAAGATTCAACCTCTTGAAAACAGCCCAAGCACTCAGGGTGCTGTGAACATGGTCCTGAGACTGAGGTGAGAAAGGCACTTGATTTTTCATTCTGCTCTCCTTGCGCTTTTACCAGCTCTTAAAGTAGTTGGAAATGACTGAAGTACTCTGTCTGTCTGTCAGTGTCTCCTGACTGTAGGAGCCTAATAACTATGGTTTGTATACTAAAGAGTGTTTGTGTGTGTGTGTCTGTCTTTTGAAATGATCCGTCTCAGTCAGTCTGGTTGAGGCTGTGTGGAAAGGAAGTGACTAAATTAGAGCATTATGCTCAGCTGGATTTTCCAAATTGCTCCGCACTTCATAGTCGTTAGCTATTAAAAAAGACTAAGCATTGTTCTCAAATCACAAGACAAGGTGAACAGCTTTCAACTGTTCCTCACACTCTGGCGAACAAGAGCACCCAGGGGACTCTTTGTATTTTTAGCACTATTAAACAACTTACAGTGTGATGACAACTTCCTCACTTACTTTTCAATACGAGTCACTGAACTGAAAGCAGACGACTCCGAGTGAAAATCCTTGTTAGTATGCAGGTAGAATATTTGTTCAGGATTTAATTCATCTCAATTGTCGAAAGTGATTAGCCTCAGTGTTGAAGTCAAAATGAAAATAATGTCAAATACACATACATGTAGTGCACACAGGGCTTGGAAATCCTTCGTGTTCAGTTGGCAGACAGTCACAGCTCTTTGTGTGTTTTATAAGATGATCATAACTGATATCGGAGTGGCATAGAGGCTCGGGGCAGCATGAGATTGCGTGTGACGGAGATAGATAGGGGGAGGTGGGAGGCTTTTCTCTCTGGAGGGATTCAACTCATAGTTATTGCCCTGAATTTAGAAACTTTATTTCTTTTTAATTTCACGTTGGGTATAATTTAAAGACCAGGCTGTGAAAATTCATCATGCATCAAATTCTCATTACAGTTACAAACCCACAACAAGTGCAGACCTAAAGCACACGTCAGGCAAGGGACTACAGGGATTATTATGTACATATAATCTTCTATTCACACACAGAGCATTTTTATAAAGAGGAGACAATGAGAAAGACAATCATGTATTTTTATGCAAATTGCTTCTTCTGCAACCAGGCACATGGTCCAAAATACACAATCTCACACACACACACACACACACAGTACCGCAATGTACTGTAGAGTGCAAAATAATACTTGTTTTTCAGTTTGGCTACTTCTTTGTGGTAGATATGATATACCCTAGCCCTGGTACTGAGGTCCAGGCATACGCATGCGTCCCAGCCTCTATGAGTATATTAATCATGTTTGCATGTAGGCATAATCACTTAGCCACACATCCCAAATCCCAAACAACTCCCACTGGAGAAGCGGAAGTGTATTAATTCTAACCTTCACATCTAATTGAATGGATGTAGCTTGCTGTTTCTCTTACTCTCTCCAAGGTCTAGTTTACATACAGTATCTCCAAGTTCGACTTTATGTAACATAATGCACTGTGTGAAGGCTGAGGTTAGAAGTCAAACATCTGGGAGAGCTTGATTTGGGGATTTTAATTGGATCCAGTTAAATTCAGATTAAATAATACTAATCATCTCTTCTGTGTTAAATATATATCACTGTTAGACACATAGAAGATGTTCCATTGATTTGTTTGCCTCCTTTCTAGATGTGTGCTATTGTGAGGCAGCAGGCTACTGTACATGGTGCTTCCATGGCATTATTATTATTATTATTCCACCTTCGGGGCAAAATGGGAAATGTAGCAAGTGCCTAAAGGCCTTTTCTCTGGCAAGATTTGCATGGCTTCATGGAGGAGCAGTGAACAGACAGTTAATGACAGGGTTGCCAGATTGGAGTAATTTAGAAATACTCTTTGGTTGTCAAATCAAGTAAAGACAGTGTGTCAGGTGTACAAAGCAAGATATATTACAAACATGAGAGGAAAAGGGGGTTGTGGATAATATCTGTCAGACATATAAGTGAAATACTTTCCCACAAAAAGGCTAAGAAAAAAATACATTCCAGGTCTTTTGTGTGGTTTTTGATTATCTGGGCAGAACATTTATTGACAGGTTTAATATATTACCATGACCACATAAGTAAAAAAAAAAAAAAAACCTAATTTGTAAAAAGTACCATTTGGACACACCTTCCAAAACAGGGGTAGCTCAGTGGTTAAAGCCCCTTAACCCCCAACTGCTCCTATGTGTAATTAGATAAGAATGTAAGTGGATAAATGCTTAAAATAAATGCCTAAATGTAAATACCATGTTTTTTGTTTAGAGATTTACTTTATGCAATCAAGAACAAAACTGGAGATTTCAAAATTATGAAATCACATACAGTATGGCATTAGGTAATTTAGTAATAACATCAGTCAGTTGTTATTTTAAGACATGAAGGTCAGTTGATCTGGAATAGTTCTTGCAAGAACAGTATTGTCAAATGCCTTTTCAAAACCCACCAAGCAGCATGATGAAACCGGCTCTCATCCCAGGAAAGAAAAAACTAAATTTACCTGTTTGCTGCTCCAGCCTCAAAAATCACCAATTAACGGTACATGAGATTAGAGCTGTTATGAAGACTTTACAGAGCAAAAGTAAGACACATCTCAATATCACTGTTTAAAGATGATTATAGCATATTTTGGATGCCTTTAGCAACCTTTTACAATATACAGAGAAATAAAAATTAGGAGAGATCACTGAATTCCAAGGTATGTCCAAAGTTTTTTTTTTTTTGGATTTTTCCCTGATTTTCTCCCTAATTTATCCCTAATGTATCTAATTCCTCCCTGTCACTAGGGGGCTCCCACATTTAGGCTACTACCACTCAGACTACCACTCAGTCGGGATTCCTCTCACAATTCCTTTCCGTCACTAGAGGGCTCCCACATTAAGGCTGCTATTGCCACCCAGTTGAGAGAGCCGAAGACTATCACGTGTTTTCACGTGACGCCAGCTGACCGCATCTTTTCGAACTCTTCGCTCACGCGCCGTTGGAGGCAGGGTAAAACACTGGGAGGGCAGCGCTATCCGCTACTTTCACTTGCATAAGCTCAAAGACGCCCCTGATTGGCTGTAGAGCCGTTGATTAATGTGGCAAACTTTGGACTGGTAGTGTATATTTACAACTGCTCGAAACTAGCTGCTGGTCTGTACCTGTAGGTTTCCATAAAATATGTAGTTATTCTAGGGTCAATAGATACAATAAGTCAAGTACAGTAACCTCTCATGTTACAGGTACTCTCTTTTGAAGCTAATGTCATCGTTCCCAACAAAATTGCTATCCCCTGCTGCATCATAAGTAAACTACAGGCTATGCTCAGATACAATCTGAAGCAAGTATAAGTATTAAAGCAGGATTGAATTATGGCGGATGTTAAATGAACAGTTGAGAGGAACTGTAGGCTGCACCATATGTAGCCAGACATCATGGAGTGTTTTATCCTCCCTCCATGAGCGCTTCTGATTCAGCTCATCAAGTCACAAGCAATTAGTCGATAAGTTGAATCAGGTGTAGCAGAGCAGGAAAAACAGCAAGCTGTGCTGAGAGTCTAAACATCTGAAATGCATAAACGTATTAAATGGCTTATGCGAGTATATATGAATCTCTGCTAAAGCTTTAATCGAAGCAGCAGTTTATCCTGTTATATGGGGAGAGCATCATGAGCTGGTTCTATACACTATTTATCTTGTGTTGCCTCATTAGATCTCGTAATGATAGACTCGTGGTCCACGTCAGTTTCCATTTTACACACACACATATGAATTCTTTTATCAGCCTGTTTGCTTTGAAGGCATTTCCACTACCATACAAAACATGCTCAATGGTTTTCACTGATCTCTGTCAACTCCCATTACCCATTATGTCACTGTTTGGCCAATCGCTTTTAACCTCTTTTGTGTAGACATCTGATTCGGATGCCTCTCTGCCTCCTTTGTACACAGGGATCATATGCAAAGCTGTTTATTTCCTATTAGCGTATAAGCAGCATTTGAACGTACGAGGCAGCTGACTGAGCATCACATTACATTTGATGCGCTCTAGTGATACCTTTTTTTGAATATTAGTCGCATTTCACAAATCAGGTGCCAACTGGAAGCTGCTTTTTTGACTGTGCAGTACAGAGCTACTCCACTGCCCGGTGGAGTGGAGTAGCTCTGTAGATGCAGCGTAGTGGGATTGCATAATTACGTTGCATTATGAGGTTGTGATCATAATCTATGAGGGTGCCGCATAGGGGGAGACAGTAAAGTGGAAGGTTAAAGGTTGAGTAACTCAGGCATTTATTTATCAGCTCTTTAAAAGTAACCTCACAGATACATTAGAATGTTGTGTTATTTGCCTTGCAAATCTATTTGCTTTTAAAGCATTTATCTTAAAAATGTAGTTGCTACTAGTGAAGATGAGTGAGGATGCAGATAAATCTTATTTGCATATGTCCATGTGTCTTTCTTTTTTCAGTTATTTTCCTCTTGCCTGTATCACTTTATCTTGCAGCTCTCATTTTACCCCATGACCTGGCTTACCTCAGGGTTTGTTGGGGTGCTGCTTTGTTGACAGGCCACCATATGTGTATGTCAGTCTTGAGCAGCATGAATGCCAACTCAGGGCACATGTAGGACAGAACGGAGTATGGAGAAGGGTGGGAAAGACAAAGGTTCCTTTTGAGTACTGGACAGCAGGATTAAGGTTGAGCTTGAAGTATGCCAGAGTGTCAGTCACATGCAGTTAAGACCTGTGCACATGATTTGCGAGGATTCTAAATAATCTCCTATATTACATATCAGATTATCTAAGCACACTATCTCTTATCTAAATAAACACTACATTAGGCATCGCCTAACTAATGTACTAGTATTCAGTGCAGTAATAATAAAATTTAAATTAAATGTTTATATTGTTCTATGTTATGCCTCCAGAAAGTTATTCTGTTTTAATGCACAAAATATCTACAAAGTTCCTAAATTCTATTTATAAAGTAAAATATAAATTTTTTTTTTTAATGAAAACAAGGTGCTTCAATTAAAGATTAAAATATCGCCGCACTTAGGCACTCATAAGGTGCTAGTACACTGATTAGTTAGCTGCTCTGTTGGAGGAAAAGAAAGAAACATTTAATTGTGTATTGGGAATTATTAAATGAAGTAGTTTCTATTCTTGTTTAGGAAAACACAGATTATTCAATCTGGTTAGGGGTGAATGGTACGGTTTATAAATTGCAGATACTTTTTATTTGCAAAAACGTACTGTATATAAGGCATCTCAAATACCTGTCTAGTAACACTTAAAGTATATAGATAGTTTTAATGGGACTACAGATAATGTTTACCCTCTTACAGGGGAATTATAATAGTACATTTATAGATAATAGAAAGGTTTTGTCTGTACATTGGTCAGAACTCGCTCATTGGAGAATCTGAAACCAGTCTCAAAAAAATTAAAAGTTACAATTCCGTTATAGCATCTAGCGTTTTATTATTATTTTTTTACCCATTCAGCGCTTTTGTCCCACAGTGGGTATGGCTATATACGTCACTCAAAAAAGCCAATCAACATTGGAAGATACGGCGTACACCGTAATGCACCTACAGTATAAGGCACCCAAATCCTCATGAAGCACACACGACAGCGTGACTCATCATGGATTACTTCCAAAAAATAGGACGTACACTATGAAAACTGAGCTTTGCACCAAATGTTAAATAGACGGGAAGTTAGAAGAGGTTTTGTGACAGAATATGACCCAGACGTTTTAACAGTGTACTTAAAGCTAAACCGAATATTTTATTGGGATTAGTTCATATTTTTACTGCTGAAATAACAGTGCTGAGGTGGCGTCAGTAAATTTAAATTCACTGAAGTCATTTTAAGACAAAACTTAATCTTTTTTAATTCCTCAAAATGCAAATTCACTCACCGACTACGGAAAAAGTGCTTATCCCAAACAAGGTGCAACGTACTCAACCTTACAATTATTATTAATTTTTTTTGTTTGTTTTAATAAATTAGGCAGAGAGTTTTGCCATGAAGAAAGACAGGCAGACATGTATGTGGGCTTTAAACTGAAATAATAATATCACTGATTATGATAAAGCTGATCAGCTTATTTTTAACTTTAACTTTCTAACTATTTTTGTAAACTGTAATCGTCAACAGCGGGTACTACTGCTAGTCTTATATAAATCTTCTACATATCACCTATTATGTAAATAAATACATGTGCATCAGCTTCAGATTTAAACCGTAGTTGTAACAGCACAACAAGGCTCTCTGGTATAAAAGGTGGATGTTCATGAGCATGTCTACAAACTGCTGGTTTGCCAAGAATTATTTTTTTACTGATTTAGATACTTATTAATTAAACAGGAACTGTTCACTTGGAGTGTACGGTGCAGAGTAAATGTGCAGTTAGTATGCAAGACACATGGTGTAAATCCATCAGGTTTTGGTGAGTTCGGCCAAAATGTCAAGATAATCTTGTATATTTGAATGAGCCCTAACTTACTATGTGTAAACATATATAAGATGCTCTGCTATATTCCAGTCAGTGCATATACATGCATATACATCCATTATCTACTGTATACTGCTTTTCCTGTTTAATGTTGCAGGAGGCCTGGAGCCTATCCGAAGGAAACATAGGCCGGGTACACCCATCACAGGGCAGACACACACAAACACACACACACACACACAATCTTACATTTGGGCAATTTGGAGATGCCCAACCACCTACCTACGCCTGTGTTTTGACTGTGGGAGGAAACTGAACTACCTAAAGAATCCCCCCCCAACCCAAGCACAGAGTAAAACATGCAAACTCCACATACACACACACACACACACACTCTAAGATTTCAAACCCGCAGTTCTGGAGTGCTCACCCACTAAGGCACCATGCAGCTCACATATGTATTATAAAAGGAATAAAACATGAAAGGCTTGCTGGTATAAGGAATTAATAAAGAAGAAAGTGAAAAAATATTTTAATCCTCTTATACCACAGCAGTTAGTCAGTGATTATAATTATAATGCTTAATGACAAATTATTTCATTAAGACTTTTACACTACATTTACATTAAACAAAAAGAAATGTAATAATAGTTTATCACATGGTGTCTGCCCCTTAGGGCTTCCAGTGCAAGTTGCACATGGCTATATTTTGTTTGACTGCCTTTAGCTTTTATTACGGCACACGATGTGGTGGTCAATTTATGTAATTCTCCCAGAGCCACTCTTTTACAGTGTAAGTCCTGGAATATACCACTCAGGTCATCAGCTGGCTTAATTTTATTGCCACAAATTGCTGCATTGTACAGTGGCCACTACGCAGGTGTATTGCTTCATAAACTTCCCTTCTTACCCTGATGCACCCATGGCTCAGGATTTCTGCTGTTTGTTTGTTTTATAATGTAGATTTATCAACCGTTTAAGATCTACCTGATCATTTTTTTGGGGGGGCCAATTTATCATTTTTGTGATTTATCATTTCACTAACCAAAACTAGGAAAGAATTTCTTTCTTATAGCCATATAGCCTATTTTCCCCAACACATTAATCTGTTTAGGTCCCTCTTGTTCTTTATATCTCTGCCTGTGACTGGCATTTTTTTCCTGACGGAAAATAAGCAGGCAGATTGAGATGGAAGGTTTAGGGTGTGTAAGTCAGATATGGCTATGACAGGCGAGGAGGAGACGCAGCCCTCGCTTTCTCTTGAGAGATAACACAGAGACTTTTTCACTTTATCCCTTCTTTGCTAGCTGAGATTTTCACGTCACACCCCTACAGATGGCTGTCAGCTGAGTGGATGATGTGCTGCTAGTCTGGTAGTCAACAAATATAGCAGCGAAATCCTTGCACGCGTATTTGAAATGCAGCTTAACTTGCCCACGTTCTTTTCCGCACCCTGCAGTGCATCGCAAAATTTAGTTCTATTTCTCCAATTCATGCCACTTCTGATACTTACATGAATGTCCGGCTTAAATTCCTATGTTGTCACTGTAACATAGGATTTAGCAGTGTGTGAGGGCCATGGTTGAGGATATTTTGTGAGGCTTAAATAAGATCCTGTCCTCTTAATCTGGGATTGTGAGAAATGAAGCTAATGCAACTGTCAGTCTACTAGGTCAGATCTTCGTTAGTGACCCGTGAAGTATAACACACCTGCTAAACACACACTCTAAATCACTGTATGAACTGAAAGCAGGATCTGGTTACACCAGATCCTGATTATGAATGATTTTATTTATAATTATTCATTCATCTTGATAAATTACTCTATCCTGGTCAAGGTTGCTAAACATGTCCAGGGAAAACACAGACACTCATACACACCTCACTCATACACTCATTTATACCTAGAGGCAATGTAGCATAGTCAATCCACTTAGTTGCATGTTTTTTTTGAAAGGTGGGTGAAAATCGGATCTTTTTCCACTAGTTGCTCATGAAACATAATAAGACAGCTTGGGGAAAATGATCTCTTAACTGCATTATTATGCATACATGAACTAACTGACTCTTGTGATTTGCTTAAGAGAGCAAACACTTACTCTTGTGTTTGGCTGGAGAGATATTCTCTTAAACCCCCAGCTAAAGATTTTACCATGTGCTACTAATAAAATGTATCATGACTATCCCAGGTTCAACACGAGCGATGCTCATTTACACAGCTCAGTTAAATACAAAAACACACAAAAAAGGAAGGCTTTAAGTCTGGTGGCTTGTATACCAGTTGTAACCCAGTATGCCTTGATACACTCCCCTGAGGACATTATTCACTCTGTTCTGTAAGCTGTTATCTAGTGATCATGTGTGAGGCAGCTCCCCAGTCTGTTTTACCAGGCCTTGATAAAACTAAGGGATTTACAGAATGTATATATGGGGTGAACACGGTAGTCATTAGTGTCTGCTCTACTGTAACACTTTTAAGGAGAGTCTTTCTTTATTGAGCCAAGTAATTAAGCCCAGTCCAGTTCCTAAGTGGGAGGCTGGGCCCCCATCCAAACTCACTCCCACTAAAGCTGTAGTGGTCTTTCCATCTCGTAAATGTTGATAAATAATTCCCATGTTAATGTTTAATTATTCTTTAATGCTTTATTATTATTATTGTAACCACTGTAAAACCAACGAACATTTGGTAAATCTTTTGCATTACTTATATAATTGTGTTGCCACCTTGTATTTATCATACATGTGCCTTTAGGATTGTAAGACTGGTAAAAAAGTTGGAACACAGCTTTTAATTCCATGATTTTTTACTGCTGAAAAAATCGAAAAAAAATGCAATGATCTCCTCTGATATTAAGATGTATCTGCTACTTCTGCTCTGTAAAGCCTTCATAACAGCTCCAATCTGAGCTGCTGTAAATTGGTGATTTTTGAGGCTGGCAACACTCAATTAACTTCTCCTCTGCAGCAAAGGTAAGTTTTGGTCTTTTCTGGGATGGTCTTTATGAGAGCCAGTTTCATCATGGTGCTTGATTGGTTTTGCAAATAAACTTAATAATACTGTTCTTGCAAAAACTCTTCTAGAACAGCTGACCTCTGTATCTTAATAAAATTAAAATGATCACTAAATGTTGTTGATGTTCCTTAATTACCTTCTGTAATTAAGGAACACATATGTGTTATATTATAGTTTTGAAATTTCCAGTATCATTCTACAAGGTAAAAAATAAATCACAAACTAAAAAAAAAAAATGGATTAGAATGTGTGTTCAAACTTTTGCCTGGTACTGTATATTATACAGTTTTCTCCCTAATAACTGCTGATATTTGCATGTTCCCAAATGTACAAAATATTTAGTCAATGCACTACAAGAAGAAGTAACTAGAAACAACTACCTTGATCATGTCGATTATTTTTTATATTGTTGGATTTATTGCATCAACAAGGCTTTTCTTAAACTGCAGTAGTGCAAATGATTAAAAGAATTATTTTTATAAACTACACTTAATGGAGTGGAAACCCACAAAAGCAATTTCCTATTTTCAGTAGCAGCAATCTGGTGCTAGATGATTCTTGTTTCTATTTAGAAGCATATTGCAGAAGAATTTATTAAAACATTGGTAATTGCTTAATTTATGTTACATTTTGTGCTGAAAAAGGGCAAAACCTGCAAATGATTTCTCAATAAATTAGTTCGGTATATCTTTCTCTAAAACGTGTCGTACATCAATAAAATATTAGATTATTGTTAATATTTAAATGTAATCATATTTAGGCAGATAAAGCATTACTTGAAGATGTTCCAATATAGAAAGTAATACAGGAAAAGACTGATTGTGATGTTTAGTGTCTGAAAAACAAACAAACAAACAAACCTATTAATGTGTAGTGTTTTGATTTGAAATTTATTATTTAAGTTCTAAATTTAGTTTTCCTGCCTCTCTAGGATACATAGACAGGTTTTCTCTCTCTGTCTTTCACAGGAACTCGAGGAAGGAGTTGAATGACATACGGTTTGAATTCACTCCAGGTCGAGGTGAGGGCTGCTCTAAACACATTAGCAATGCAAGGCCTGGCGCCCCCTCATGGACACGGCACATGCATGGGGTGACTGGCATGATTGCCCAAATGAAATGCTGTGTGTGTGTTTGTGTGTGTGTTATTTAGATGTTTAAAAGACATATAATATGGCACTGATAGCAGTCTTCAGCAGTTTAATATTTGCATTTGTACATGCTAGGAGCTTAGATGGTTTCCTGTTATATCCTTATAGATACTGCTGATGGAGTTTCTCAGGAGCTGTTTTCTGCTGGTCTCGTCAGTGGACATGATGTTGTAGTCGGTATGGCAACACTACCTTTTTGCATAAATTTCACACTAAAAACGAACTTTCATTGAAATAATAGCATGTATATGATAATATGATTGTTTTCATTGAGTGACATGTATATGTTTCAGTTGCTGCTAACCTTCAAAAGATTGTAGAAGACCCAGTTACATATAAAGTGTTGACCTTTAAACTGGTGAGTCCTCCAAAAACATATAAAACAATACACTGACCACTAAATTAACATTTGTTTACTATTTTAATCCCTACGTAAATAATTAGTACTCTATTTTACAACCCATGGTGATGTACATCAGTATTGTGATATGGAATTAATCAAGTACGTGTTTACAAATCTTATTAGTGCAAAGTCTCAAAAATAAATGATGAATTTGTGTAGGATTTCTATTGAATTGTCACGGTGACATGAACTAGTTACATTTTGGAATTGATCCAAACAACAAACAAATCAAGCCAGGTTAAATGGCTGAAAAAGGTTTTCTTCAATAGCGCCTTTTATGTTTGGAGTGTATTTAAATGGTATTTCTCACAAACAAACAAGAACAAGAAGTGCTTTTGGGTCACTTACTGTAATGGGTGAAATCTTGCCTTTGACGGCTTTTTGAGGGCACAACAGATAAGTGTTGCATGTACAGTATTGACAGGAGATGTTAGGTTTAAATCCCATTACTGCAATCGAAGTTATCCATGGTTGGAAGTCTATAGAGAAAGTACTGGGTGTGAGGGATCGTATGCCCCCTCTACTACCAGTTATGGTCATCTATAAGCTAATTTATGCAGAAAAAGGCAGATATTGCTATTCTTATGTGATTTATGCTGACCTGTGATGCAGCATGAGTACTAGTTTGAAACGATGTGCTTGTCTGACTTCATGTGTCTCAGAGGAAGCACATTAACCTTCACTCATCCTGATTCGTATGATAGGGACAGAGCAGGCGTGAATTGATTTATGACAAACATGGGGTGCAGCGAATTTTGCTGTAGTATTTGTTGGCAAATTAACTTAGGGCATTGGTGGCACAGGGTTAGGCTTCTCGCCTGCCATGCAGAAGGCTCAGTTTCTATTCCCAGCCACTTAGGTCCCAAGTCCCAAGTCTACAAGATAGAATGTGTAAGGTTGTGTCATGAAGGGCATCCGGCATAAAACCTGTGGCATGTTGTATGCGGATAGGATGGTCCACTGTGGTGCATCGTCGTCAGGAGCAGCCGAAAAATGTTTGTTCGCAAATGAGCTCCATCACAAAGATCTCTGTATTATAGACATACAGATTTTCTAACTGCATTCATGATAGACATTATTACCCAAAATGGACTATACTCCTGGAATCTGATATCTTTCGTGCACATTTGTTGATGTTGACTGCTTTTCACACATTTGTCCCTGTACTGATTTCTGGGAAAATTTGAGAAAATACAATAGCAAACACAAGCACAGTGGATTTTCAAGAGCAAATTATCATCACTAAAATAATTTTAAAAAATTAGCTGGAAGCTTTGCGAAGTTATCAATTGTGCGGAAAAGAAATGTAATTTTAAATTACACTCAGTTTTAGTGTATCCCTTAATTCAGTGGTGATTTATGAGGCATCATATGTCTACTCAGCAGTGTCATTCCTTTATCACTGATTCTCTACTCTACAAGCATGATTGAAAATCTTAATAATTTAGTTTTAATGTGTATATCTGCGTGCTGACATTATTTCTTGACAGCCTTTATACAATTAAACTCGAATCAGTTAAATGGGAAAGGATTAGTGTGAATCCCGCTGGGGCCAAACATTACAGAGGCCTCTGTGAGGATTATAATGTAGTCTCTGTCAGGGCAGATGTTTGTGTAGAGAGCTCTTCTAGATACTGAGCTGGGGTAGATCACAGCTTATCTACTCAAGGGCTCTTTTTGAAAGCACACGTCTACGCCTGTTTTATGATGAAAGCAAACTAAAATGTGTTTGATCATCCATGAATCTAGTAGAACTCGAACAGGCTCATTTATGGGGAGCAGCAGCTCTATGAGATGATTGGATTGGGTGTCATTTGTTAACCTCAGTCATGTCATTAAACTAAAACACATTTGCATTGCTTAATGTGGTGATTATAATGTGGACTATTCGTGGAGCTATACATCGATCAGGCACGCATTCATGGATGCATTCAGGTGCATTAATAGATGAGACTTGTTAGTCCAGTACGTCCCACAGATATTTGACCCGAGTTAGATCTACAGTAGAGAATTTGGAGGGCAAGTCAACACCTCAAATTCGTTTTTCCTCAAACCATTTCTAAATGATTTTGCAGTGTGACAAGGGTGAATTACCTTGCTGAAAGAAACCACTGCCCTCGGGGAGTACTTGTTTTGCAAACGTGTTATGTGTCAAAGTAACATTTAGATGAATGCAAAGACCCAGACTTCTTTGGCAGAACATTGCCTAGATCATGACACTGTCTTACATGCATGGCTTCTTCCCATAGTGCATCCTGGAGCCATTGCTCCATTTCTGATGCTCGTGTGTCCTTTGAAAGAGCTTTTTGTGTGGACACAAAACAGTGGTCAGCATGGGCACTCTGACCAGTCTACAGCTTTTCAGCCCAATACACAGCAAGTTTTTGGTACAAGGTTTTGAAAGTGTGCTATACTTCAGTAGGTCCTCTGTCAGATTGGCCTAAATAGGCTTGCCTTGGACACCCATGACTCTCCCACCAGTTCACCAATTTTTCTTCCTTGGCATATGTTTGGTAGATACTAACCACTGCATACCAGGAACACCCCAGAAGACCTGCTATTTTGGAGATGCTTTAACCCAGCCTTTTGGTCATCACAGTGTGGCCCTTAAAATCACAGTGTGATCATTATGCCTCATGCACATCAACTTAGAGAACTGATTTTTTTTTTTACTTGCTGCCTAATATACATCCGTCCCCTTGAAAGCTGTCCACACAGTACAAGGAGACAATCAATGCTATTCACTTTACCTGTCAGGGCTTTTAATGTTATGGTTGATGAATTTATAATGGCAATATGCTACTAGAGGTTAGCTCTATTTTATGCTAACCTCTAATATAGATAAAAGCATGCCACCAACTTGTGTAGTGGATATAATTTTAAAACATGTCATGTTTTTCAGCTTTGAAGTGATAAACTTAATGCAGCAGCTTAAAGAAAAAATGGGTCTGGGTTCTTATTGGTTAATGTGATTTACTGAAGCAACTAAGAAAATGTACTTAACAACAACAAAAAAAAAAAAAAGGAAAGAAAAGAACTAGAAAATCCTTAACCTTGGCACGTCTTGATTTGCAAATTTTCTACTCTTCCTGGCAAAAAAGGCTTTCAAACTGTGAGGGGACTTTCTGTGTACTTCACAGGTTCTTGACAGAATTTAGGGCTAGGCTCTGACTAAGCTATTCAAAAACATAGTCTTTTTTGTTGACTTGGAAGTGTAGTTTAGGGCCATCATGCTGCAAGGTAAAATTGTTCCTCAGCTTCAGCTGTCTTTTGATTCTATGACCTTGCATCACCCCATCTATCTTGACTAGACCCCCAATCCTAGCAGAAGAGAGTGCAGCCTCATAGCGCGATGCCGCCATCACCGTGCTTCACCATGGGTATGGTGTTCTTTGGGTGATAAGCCATGCTCAGATATTTTTTCTTTGATCTCATCAGACCATAACTCATTTTGCCGCATGGTTTAGGTATGAGTGTATGACTGTTTTGACAGAACTTACATAGGCTTGGGTTATTGTTATTTTTTGGGGAGATTGTTGTCACAAACAGTGACGAGGACTTGCCAGATATTCCTGCAGCTCCTTTAATGTTGGTGTAGGTATCTTGGCAGCCTCCCTGATAAAACTTCTCCTTGTCCTTTTCTTAATTTTAGAGACACATCCCATTCTTGGTAACATCACTGTGGTGGCCTATTTTCTCCACTTGTTGCTGATAACATTCATGCTGTTCTATGGTACATTGAATGTTTTTTAAATTCTTTTGTACCCCTCTTCTGATCGATATCTTTTGACAGTAAGATTTATGTACATGCTTTGTAAGCTTCTTGCCGACCATGGCTTCAACAACTGAATTAAACCAAAAGATATGGATGGATTAAATTTGGGTAAATCTGATTCACTTTTATGATGATGATAATCATTCCCATAACCATGGATAATTAGTTTTAAACATGACTTTAAAAGTGGTTGGGTTAATATTAAGCAAACTCTTATCTTCATGATAAGAGTCCATGCACATTAATGCAACAAGGATCTTTTCTTAAAATATTTCTATTAGCTTCTTACTTAATTTTTGTGAGCTGTTATATGGCAATAAAGGTAGAAAAATCATCAAACATGATTTATTTTGGTTTAAATTTTCTATCATAAAAAATGTGCATTTTTACCAGGGGCATGTTTTATATCCACTCTATCATACAAGCCTTTTTTTTAATTGTCTCTTGCTTTTATATTATCAAATATTTTACATAATTTTCCTTCTGCACTCTGCATTTTTTGATTAAAAAGCAAGTGCTTGTATTACATGGCAGTAGTATAAAGCCAACATCACTAAATCCGGAGCGGATCCAGACCAAGTGACAGTTCCATCCAGACCCTGATGCTTTTCTGATAAATAAGAAGAATTAATATACCAGTAATCTAGTGCTTTTTTCCCCTTAAGGTGAGTGTGTCACTCAACAGAACTAATCAACACAATTGTCTATACACAGGAAACTGTGTAAGCAGAATAAACAGAAACGAAAGCTTGACTTACTCAAAGAAAAGGAAAGTAGACTATGAAAACTACTGTAAGCCTTCAAAGATGAATGGACAGATGAGTGTGTGTTTACAGTATTTTTCCTACATGAAGTTTAAAACCAGTTCATCTCATACTGTATGTTCCGAAACTGTGGCACTGATAAAAAGCAACAGTTTGAGGTAAGAATGTGTAATAACCAAATAACCAAATTATTTGCTCTGTCATAATAAGCTCTTCATAGTTATTTCACATTCATTTACAGCCCAGCAGCGTGCAAATGAAGATTTACTAAAGATTTATTAATGTTTGTTATTTTTACAAATACAAGGAGGTATACAAGGCCATCACAGACTCTGTATACAGGGTCGCGGGAGAGCCTGGAATCTATCAGAGGAGCGTTAGGGCACAAGTCGGGGTACACCCTGAACAGGGTGCCAATCCATCGCAGGCTGTATCCTAACACAAACATGAAATTCACAAGTCAGCTTGAAGAAAATTTCAATAAATGGACCATCTTAACTTCTTATTCAGCATCCCTGCTATATATTGTAATGTAAATGCTGTTGAGAACCACAATTTCCGATTCTTTGTCTTAAGAAAAACATTGCCCCAATGCATCATGCCGAATGTGAGACTGAAACACATATTTACTCTGGTATATCAGACCGAGATGATATATTTGTGATCGAGCAGGTGCACTCCCAGGAAACATGTAGTGCCTTGCCGTTTTCTCTCCCTGTAATTCATAACATTTCACTGGGAGGATTTATGTGGCGCATGTAATTGTGTAGCGGTCTCCTCAGCAAAGTGCTGCCCTTATTGGCTGACTGTAGTGAAAGGAAAGGTGTCAACAGAGATGTGTTTTTCATCACCGGCCCTTTCAGCTTTGTAAAACACACCCACAACTCTCCCAGCTCGGCTGTAAATTGTTCAGTGCTGTCTTGCCAAAATCTTTTCCATCTACGTGAGGCAAAGTGTCTGCGAAAAAAGATCGATCGCCCCTCTGGCCTTCTGCAGCCTCTCAGAGTGTGTGGGAGCTGTGATAAGGACCGCCGCCGCACAGACACAAAGTCTCTAATTTGCATATGCAAAGCATTTCCAGACAAATTTTTTTAAACGTGACATGCTTTTCAACCATTAGTATATATTTTTCTGCTTCTTGATAGTTTTTTTTTCTTTGTTCATCTCATTTTGGAAGATTTCGTTCCTATTGATTAGTTTCTTATAGCTTCTCATAACAAGTGCCAAGTCTGTTTTGCAAAAAAGAAAAAAGAAAAAAATCAATATGACACAAAAGCCCAGTGCGTGCACTGCTTAGAACACACACACAGCTAATAAATAATTTTCCTTTGTCGTTATCTGACAGGTATTCTTACCCACAGCAACATTCAAATTAATGCATATGAAACGAATCCTCTTGTAATGTGTGAGAGGACAGAAATGACTTTCTCCTTTTCAGGTGGATTTAAAGAAACGTATAATCACTAAGGCTTTGTCTGAAAATCTGTTAGTTTGCTCTTGAGCTGTGCAGAAGGTTGCTCAGTGCGAGCGTGTGCCCATGCTTACCTTTCTCTCAGTCAGGAGTCAGGGCTGAAAATAGATATGCATGGGTCATGCATCATCTGTAGGGACCATAAAATGCTGAGCAGAGGCAGATTGAATGGATGTAATGCAACAGCACTTCTACATCTCGTCGTCTGCAGAACGTATACACGCCCACACACCTTCCCTCACACAGATCCTCATATTTACTGATCGCTGATCCTTCTGGGCTCCCAAAACTAAAGACAAACACAACATGTTATTAGTTCTGTCAGTAATCACACTTGCATGGTTCTTTTAATGCTAGCTTTTTTTTTTTTGATGTCCTCCACTAGCTGTAAAATCTGATAGTTGGAGAATGAAATTGGTTTAAATAAAAAAAAATTTTCCCTACATTTTTTTTTCAACTTTTGCTTGTGTGCATATTTATTATGGCAGATTCTGTAAATAAATTATTTCGCACCTACAGTACAATATGATTTGTAAAATATGATTTGGAATTGGTGCTTACAAGTACAAATTGGTATGACCACGGGGCATGTATTAAATTAAACAGAGCAGGGGTAGTATATCCCAGGATACCTGCCTAACCTAATCTTGTGTTTGTGTTTTCGTATAGGCATCTGGCTGTGACAGTACAGAAATCCCTGACGAGGTGAAGCTAATTGGCTTTGCCCAGCTCAGTGTTACCTGATGGCGTACCTCTGAGGGAAGAGGAAGAGGATGGGAGGAGGACGAAGGCTTTGAACGGAGAGACTGAATGCTCAAGACAGTGCAGACTGAGGGTTTAGGAGCCATCTCCAGCTTGCTCCCAGCTCAAACTCCTCTCAGCTCTATCCTCAATATAATTACCTTCTAACTGTCAATAACTAAGCATTCTGTCAATAATTAAGTAACACACACACACACACACACACACACACAGTCAGCTTCCTTTGCCCTACATTCTGCTCATGCAATGTCTGTCCTTAACATTCCACCTCTCTCTTCCCCTCAGCTCTAACCTTGATGCACTCAGGTGGCTATAGCCAGCAATCATGATGAAAAAAGAGAAAGATTTAGAGATTTTCATTATAATTATGTTACATTTATTTTTAGCAAAGTTATTATTATTATTATTATTATTATTATTGGGAAAAGCCTTAAATTTTCCTTTCCTCATTTTGAAAGATGAACTTTTCTGATGCGCACATTAACACTGCAAAACTTGGTGTTAAATCAGTTATTCACCTCTTCCTAAAGTTATTTATACAGTAGAGAAAAAAATAAGAACATTATTATCCTTGATTCTGTAATCAATACTGTGTTGAAAGTGATCTGTACTGTATGTACACGAAATATTTAATCCACTAAGAGTGAATGAAACCGTGTCCCACACAAGAAGTAGGATGGCGAGACCTGAATGCTGCCATGTGCAAATGTACTTGCTTTATGTTTCAGGACAGTGTTGATGCTTAACTGCTAGAGGTGCCTTGTTCATTAATCCGTGCCTAAGAACACAGGTAACAAGCTAAAGCTGTCTAAAGCATAGACTGCGTCATGTCGTTAAACCGAGCAGAATTGCTTTTCAGCCGATAGCTCCATTTAAAAGTATTTTCACTGGCAACCAGCTTACGTTGAAATGACAAAAGCTTTAATGCACTTTGATTTTCGGATTGTGCAATGTACCCGTGCTTCTCCCTCGGAAAACCCGCCAGATTTAACCTCTAAAGCTTTGTTGATGACAGAACGATCATTATAACTGTAACGCACACCTGAACTGTGATATGATGGAGGGAAAAAAGCCAGCTGCTGAGTATAAAGAAGTAGCCGCAATATCTTGCTGCATCAGCCAGCATGCATCTGTCTGGTTTTTCTAACGTAAGAATGTTCAGAACCAAAAGATGATGACTTCTGTATGAGAGATTAGTCATGATTCCAAAAACAAGTATGGTTATTCCAGATTACTCCATTTTCAACTGTATTTGAAAATATATGCTTAATATTACAATAAATATTATTTTAAGACACTGTGTTGTTTTGGAATTTCTGCACCGTTTCAGCAAAATAGCAAATCATGAAAGGAGAATTATTAAAAGACGGGACTGCCAGGTGCTAGAATTAAATATTACCGTCATTATCCTTTTCAAATATGCTTACCAATTTTTATTTTACATCATCATAACTCATGAAGGAAATCAGTTATTGGTTTAATATGAAGTCTAATTAAATTCTACTCACCCATTTGTCACCATGATTGTATATAGGCTTTACTGAATTTCAGAGCCAGCTGGGCTGTTTGATAAATTTATATCCAGTAATCATTGCTGTGTATATCACCACAAACACCGCTCTGCACGGCAGAGTGATTGAGCTCGCTTGTGTATTTCATGTGTAAATGAGTCTGTAAGATCAATATTGTTTTAATGTTATAACATCATCTTCATGCCCACCATCGCATAAAACCAGCCATTCCTGGCCTGAAATAGCCACGCTGGCTCTCGGTGCATCTCAGAGCCGCATGCTGGAAATCCCAAAGATTGACTCAATATGTCACTGGCACTAAGAGAGTTTGGTGACGGGATTGCTTGGCACGACTTGTGATCACTAGGCTTCCAGCCAAATGACATTGTTTGCCAGAGTTGGAAGCAGACGAGTCCTTCAGGGTTGTGAGTTGTGGTGAATTGCAAAAAAAAAAAAAATTGCAATTCAGAGAATTCTGGTCTGCTTTTGCTCTTTGGGGTAAATTCATAACATTAGATTTTACCTTCCTCGCATGCTTAAAATGGAAATTATTCTACACTAATGGTTGTCGGACACCTGCAGACCTACTGCAATTTTCTCTGTAGCTGGAAGCAAGAAGACATTTATGATCCTGTAATCAGAAGATAAAGACTATTCAGAGGAAATGCACATGTGGTAATGATAATGAAACCTCTAAATCAGTCTCCATAAAAAGCACTCAGCTGAAGGAATGGAAAGATGTCATACTCAGAAATGACATAAAAGTAGTTCGCATCCTAAACCAAGGGCCGTATTCACAACGGATTTTGAGGCTTGAAAAAAAAAGGGTGTATTCATCTTAAGTACTCCGTTATTTATTTATTTATTTTTTCCTCTCTGTAATTGCCACAGTACTATGTAGCCTTGGAAGCAGGTCTGTAAAAACTTGCACCAGAAGACTTCTAAGCAATACTATGTGGCTATGGATGATTAACAGCGCAATCCGGTTCATGTGTTACATATACAGTATTTAAGGACTGCATGATTAAATAAAAAAAATAAAGGTATTGTGCCATTTGTAAGTATTTCAGTGGAGTGGTTAAGGGCAGGCACCTCTATTATATAGTGCAGTGCAGCTGGAGATTACATTTACACGGCTTTCTGCTACTTGGCCCCATGAAAGTTGAACTACAAATATTACTTACAAAACATATTTTACATTACATAATGACTCCTTTCTTCACCAGATTAAAATGACATAATTAGTAGTGATATAATCAGTTTTGATACATGAATACTGACCATGATTGGCTGATTTTCTTCATAGTAAACTTAAAAATTAAAACCCACCGCATGAGGTTGCAAAGGACTTGAGGAGAAGAAAAATTAAAGTGTTTCCTTCATACTGCACAGAAATCTCTACTGTCCAATAGGTTTCAAATATCAAATAAGTTTTCATGTTTATAAACTTCAAAATGTTAAACTGCAGTAATTTGCCAGTATATCTGATGTGAGAAAACAACTATAAGGAGTTTAAATCTTCTGTAAATAAGTACAGTAAAAAGCAAAGCTATCTTTGAAGGTGAAGCAAGAGCATTTTCACACACACACACACACACGATGAGAACTTACAGGACTGGGTCTAAATGGCTTTGTTGCCAGAAGAATATCACTTGCTAGTGAGACTAACTTGAAAAACACACTTCAGTTTGCTAGGGAGGATAAAGCTTGGTCTCAGGGGCCAATGCAAAAGGTCATGTGTTCTGATGAGTCCAGATTAACCTTATTCCAGGGTGACGGGCAAATCACGGTAAGAAGGGAAGCGCACAAAGTGATTTTTATTTTTATTTTTTCATCATCAGTGAGCACTTTATTGTAGTCAGGGGTTTTAGTGGATTCAGAAATCCAACGATTTGCACAGTAATATACCCTGAAAGTTAGATAGATGGGAGGAAGAAAGAATTAATTTGGGTTTGAATCACAAATCTTTTTTTGAAAGACCAATTTAAAAAAAAAAACTTTTTACATTTATAATACAGTACTGAGTTCAGAAACTTTTAAGTGGTGCAACAGAAACATTTTATGGTGTCATGTTAGCAAAAATTGTACACATTAAAAGCCTCCGATCTGGCTTTTTCTCCAAACACAAACACACTCGTTACGCACGCTTACACCAGTCTCAAAACACTGTAAGCACAAAGTAGTCAAAAATCATGTGCGTTCGAAGCCACCAAGTTGAGTTTTGCCTTTGAGACTTTGGAAGCATTTGAGAAGATCAAATGTCACCATTACTTTATATTCCTACAGGTGGCGCACTTTGAACTATTTACACATTTTCGTTCCCTGTGGAAGGAGTGAATCATTTGCTAAGTTTGCTTAGAAATAACAAGTATGGTGGAAGGAAATACATGCTGCTCAGTTAAATCCCACTCTTATGCTAACTCTTGTTTGTTAAGAGCTTTTGTATTGTTTAAACTCTGTGCTTGTTTTTTAAGTGAGAAATGTTATAAGAAACGTGCGACATTTAATAAATCATGAAACTTTATTTAAAGGGTTAAAACTGAAAAAATGAAATCGGAGAAAAATGCAATATCAAATCGGGGTATTTATTAAATGATGATACTTATAGTATCAGCATTTGAATCAATTCGGCACCTGGGTATTGTGATTATATTCTATCAGGTGGCATCTGGATGCATCACCATTTAGTCACAGAACACTGTGTACACCTTCACAAACGTCTTTACACTTGGGGTAATTTTAGCATATCCAGTTTACATAGTGTAACACTGGAGGTGTGAGATGGCATCTGTATCTGCTTTTGCTTCCATTTGACTTTTATGCTATTATGATTCATTAATGTGTTTACCATGCAGGTTACTCATAACTGCATTAGCCATTCACTGTCAATATTTAATCTGCAAGCATGTCGTCATCCACAGCAGAGGGATCCATCCCAACCCTCCATCTGAAATCAGGAAATTCATAGCAACAGTTTCTTTCAGTGATTCCCTTTAATAGGTTTTTAAAGAGAAACCCTTGCCAGCATTTAGTGCAGTTTGGGAGAATTTACTGGTAAGATAAGATTCTGTGTGAATACAGCCCCAGAAGCCACAGAGTACATTTTCACTCATTCTCTATACCATTTATCCTGTACCAGGTAGCGGGAAGCCTGGAGCCTATCACAGGGGTCTTGGGGCATATGCAATAAGTGGGATATACCCAGGATCAATCAATCACAGGGCACAAGTGCACACACACTATGGGGAATTTGAAAACATCAATTAACCTAACTTGCATGTGTTTGGGTTGATGGAGGAAACCACTGGGAGAAGGGAATTGAACCCTTGAACCTTGGAGGCGCGAGGCCACAGTGCTAACCACTATGCTACAGTACTGCCCAGGGAGTACATTAATACCCAGTAAACATGGAAACAAATACACAAGAAAATGCAATGGATCATAGACCTTGCATGCAAATGAATGCAAATATAAAGAGGGATAATTATTTAAAAGAAGCTGCTGTATGCTTGCATTTTTTTATGTAAAAAAAAAATCACAGTATAACACAACAATACAACAATCTCCTAATGGGGACAGTTTCCCCACTGTTTATGCTTTTCACAATGTCACACTTAGTGAATAGAAAAATAAACACAGGAAAAATCAAATTTGGCCCGAACAATTAAGTTTTTAGAAAATATAAAGTTTCCACGTTCCATCATTTTCATTAAAGTTCTTCATATAGATTAATATGTAACATTTACATCTTAAAACATTCCTCCAAGGAACGTCTTCATAGTGCCTTTTACCAAACACAGTAAATGCGCTTTATAGGATACTTAGTACTAACTGGTAAGTAATCAATATATTATACGTATGCAGCAATAATACAAAGATGAGCCAGTTGGATCTGATGTAAGGACAGTAGCTAAGCATTAAGTATGGAAATAAATTATTTTTTGTTATAGCAGTTATCATAAATAATGAGTCATAAATCTTCACTTTTTTTTTTCTTCCAAAAAAAGAGTCATTTTTCTTCGAACACACCAATATGTAAACAAACGGAACGGCAGTGTGAAAAAAAAGCATCTGTTGGAAAGTTTTTAAACAAGTGCTGAACACATCAACACTTTTAATTAGATCCAACAAAACTATGTGCAATGAAAGAAAATATCAAGGACATTCATGTTTGGTTTTAATCCAGACTGCACCTTTGTTTCGCTGATGAGCTGAATTACTACAGTGCAGAAAACTGTTTATGCATAAAAAAAAAGAAGCACAGCGCACCCTCTCTTGATGCAATTAGACTGGCACGGCAAGAACACACAGTCGACGTATTTATCCGTGTACTTTCAAGTTGCACATCAACAGTAGCATTTTCTTCTTGTTAGATGATCTTGATCTGACCTTTTCCTACTTACAAAACAGGTCAAGGTGTCACAGACTGTTCTCTCTATACTGTATGCTCTCCATAGTTCACAGATGCACATTGTGTCTTTTTATGTTCTGTGTATAAAAAGATCAATACAGATAGATGGAATTCCTCAGGCGTTACTAACATTTGAGGTGCTTCTTGCTGGACATGTCGTTCCAGATCCGGTGTATCTCTTCGGGAGAGATTTGGTGCACTGTGATTACTCGGCGGTACCTACACAGACTGTAAGCCATTTTCCAGTGATTGAAGCCACTGTTCTGATACGGGTGAATGCCAAGCTTCCGTAAGCAAACTCCTACGTAAACGTCTTCCAAATGAAGCAGGCGGGTATGGAGCGAAGTCTTATAGATCAGCTCAGCCACATCTGCTGAAAAGACATAGCCTGTGCCGGAGCAGAACGGGGGGTACTTACTTTCTGGGTACAGGTCTCTGGGCATGTACCACTTACTGCGCATATCCCGAATAGGTGAGCCATTTATTACGTAGCCCGTAAAATACCTCCGTCTTGGCTTAGTATCCGGTTTTAGCAACTTGTACACCAGGTTGTCCATGTTGACGAAAATGTCACTGTCTGTCTTCATCACGTACTTGGCCTCCTTACAGAACGTGGCCACCCAACGCATTCCCATCAGCGTCTTTAGAGTCAGATTATGGTAGGAATCCACAAAGTCTTCCACTATGATGTCATGAAAGATCTGACTCTCTTGCTCCACCATCTGATTGAGCATGTTGTCTGTGCTGCGGCCAAGAAGGAAGAGAGTTATGATGCGAAGGTCGCTAAACGTACTCTCGTCCCCCCATGTTTCCCGAATCGCCTGCCGAGCATCAAATTCCTTATGTGTCGTGCTAATGAGGATCACCAGGAAGGGCACGTTGGTCTCACATTTCTTGGGCTCGTTAATGATGAAATCGAACGCATGGGGGTTTAAAGGGCGGGTTCGGATGTTGTTAAAAGTGGTGTTGGCGGTTCTTTGTGGCTTAACGGTTTTGCGTGTGGGCACCGTCAGCTGCCCAACTAATGACGTCGTGGGTCTGGATATGCTCAGATACCATAGGGCACTTGCCCAACAAACCACTGTCAACACATATAAGCATGAGACTTTTGAAGGCATTATGGAGGGTTTTATGTGTGTTTAGGGCGATGAATATCATGTACCATCCTATCCATTAGTGATTGTGCTTCAGGCAAAGCAGCGTAAGGCTGCATGTGTGTGCCAGTTGATATTAATTGTCAGTTACTGAGTAAAATTGAGCTAATCCCTCTTCATGCAGAAATTGCACTAAATCGTCATGGGGCGCTGGTTTTTCCGTCCAAGATTCCTTCACGTATTCCATCGAAAAAACTGGAAGATACAAATACACATCCGCGTTAGACCTTAGCATTCCAACCCAGTAAAACACTTTCATTTAATAAAGTCAGAATTATAGTTTTATTTCAGATCCTGCTGTTCCTTAACCATCTCATTTCAGGTCGTAAAAAAGTAATAGTCTGCCACAGGAGCTGAAACCAATACAAGAACCTAATAGAAATCCCACAGATAAGATCTTCCTAATAAGAGCTGATCATGTGAAAGCATAGACACATATACACCATGTAAGCAGTATCTAGGGAATGAAGAGAGAGAGAAAGAAAGAAAGTGCACATATTGTGTTGCTAGGCAGTACAGATTTGCTACTACGCACAATATTAGCCATTTCTTATACATAAATATATCACATCAACGGTTTTTATTTTTTGTGCTGACACACATGTAATCTTCTGAGTTGTTGGCATTTTATTTGGGCACGAACCAAATTCTTTTTTTTGGCATCAACTTCACCTAGATACTAAAAGACAACCTGCATTTTATCTGTAACACATAAGAACAAACAACTCACCTATGGCTACTACAGTAAAAGCCAGCTGTTGAATTCAAACAACCTTTTACTTAAACAGTGTTTAAATCTGCACCAGCCTTGGGATGCAGCAGAAAAACACACTCACCCATACTGATTTGTACAAAATGCACCCCAATCCAAAATAATATTAACCAAATTAAAACAACCAACTAATTTGCATAATCAGCATTCTTGTCGTTCTAATCTTTTCGTTCCATGCGTT
This sequence comes from Clarias gariepinus, assembly GCF_024256425.1. Lineage (NCBI taxonomy): Eukaryota > Metazoa > Chordata > Actinopteri > Siluriformes > Clariidae > Clarias > Clarias gariepinus. Next base: position 25,996,982 of record NC_071104.1, on the reverse strand, counting down.
CTAATCGTCTTCAAGTTTGGTTCCCATTAAGTTATTCAGGTTTGGTTATTGAACATTTTGGAAACGTTACCTTATTCACAGTAGTTATATAATGTTGCAGCAGAAACACCTAAAAACATAAGAAGAACGTTATGTTATGGGACTGTTCCCTGTCAGCTTGGAAGATACCAAAAATATTTTGTTCATTTTGCGCTTTTTTTGATTGTCCTTATTACGATGCATCTTTTTTTTTCATCTTCTATGCTCTACTCTCAGAAACAGATTTAAAATCAATGAACGAACTGATATCCCTAACACCACATACTCCTACAGTAACAAACCTAACATGTTTTTATGTTTATCTCCACTGTTGAAAGCTGATTATGTAAAGAAATCTCGCATCCTTTGACGTATGTAGCAATTTAAAAATATATAGTATTTGTCATAAAATTCACTTTATTAAACAAGAATTTACTTAGAATGTGATCAGGTATAATTTGTACCACTATGCGGCGATCCATGAAAATTATTTATCATGTCTTGGAAACTATTAAATATATCTCCCATGATGTTTTAATTGCAGAATAATTTGACGTAAATTTTCCATTTTACATGCATTTATGGCAGGAGGCCATGCCTCTAGGAAATGCACTCCGTGTGTGCACAGCTTGTAAACTCTCCATCATTCTGTCTCTATTCATTATCAACATTATGCTTGCTTTCTCTTTAATGCCTTTTAATCTCTGCATTAAATTGATACCTGTTGCACAATTCAAATCATTATAGATTCTGGACCAAATAATCAGGGTGTAAACATTTAATAGTATTTAAAGTACAGTATGAGTTATAGTTTATTAGCATTGTTCCGATTCACCCATAAGTTATGTTCAGTATGTGAAATATAGCCGTGGCCCAAAGTTTTAAGAATGACACAAATATTAATTTCACAAAGTCTGCAGCTTCAGTGTTTTAGATCTTTTACTATGGTATACTGAAGTCTAAGTACAAGATTTCATAAGAATTAAAGGCTTTTTTTTTTATTATTACTACAAGTTTATGCAAAGAGTCAATATTTTCTGTGTTAACGCTTCTTTTTCAGACCCCTGCAATTCACCCTGGCATGCTGTCAATCAACTTCTGGGACACATCCTGACTGATGGCAGCCCATTCTTGCATTATCAGTGCTTGGAGTTTGTCAGGATTTGTAGGTTTTTGTTAGTCCACCCACCTCTTGAGGATTGACCACAAGTTCCCAATGGGATTAAGCTCTGGGGAGTTTCCTGGCCATGGACCCAAAATTTCAATGTTTTGTTCCCTGAGCCACTCAGTTATCACATTTGCCTTATGGTGGCAGAGTGCTCCATCATGCTGGAAAATGCATTGTTCGTCCTGTGTCATGCCAACTGTAAAGCATCCTGAGACCATTCATGTGTAAGGTTGCTTCTCAGCCAAGGGAGTGGGCTCACTCACAATTTTTCAGCATGATGGAACAACTTGCCATAAGCTAAAGGTGATAACTAAGTGGCTCAGTGAATAAAACATCCAATGTTTTAAGTCCACAGCCAAGAAACTCCCAAAACCTCAACTTCACATTGAGAACTTTTGTCAATCCTCAAGAAGCGAGTGGACAAACAAGAACTCACAAATTCTAACAAACTCCAGGCCTTTATTATGCAAGAATGGGCTGCCATCAGTCAGGGTATGGCCCAGAAATTAAAATGACAGCATGCCAGGGTGGATTGCAGAGGTCTTGAAAAAGAAGGGTCATTATTTCAGTATACCATAGTACAGTATAGTGTAGTATCATCTGACAAAAAGATCTAAAAACACTGAAGCAGTAGATTTTGTTTAAATTAATATTTGGGTCATTCTCAAAACTTTTGATCATGGCTGTAATATATAAAAACTTAAAGAGTTGATATATGAGTACTACATTGACTTACCATTCACTGGTCTCTTACAGGGTGTAGAAATGCCATCTGGAAATAAGAATAAAAAAACAACAGTAACAACCATTACTTTCATTTATACTAATATGAAAAAAAAAAAAGCTTTGTGCATATGGGTTTGTTAATGAAACCAACAAAATAATTAAACGTGCTGTTGAGTTCAAAAAGAATTAAAATGTACTTGTGGCCACAAGACTGCATTGAAGCGGTGAAATGAAAAATTGCTCTGTAGCACTACACAAACATTTTATTCTGTCCTTTGTGCATGTCAGTCCTTATCTCGCTCTGTGCTTTCACTTTGCCAGCATCTTTGGTTTTGCTTCATTGGTTTAGTTTCAAATGCTTTCCGTTTCACAGAGCCTTTGCTATATCTGCTGTTGAATGAATTACAGTTTTTAAGAGAGAAATAAGTCACTGCAGTCGTTCTGCTTTAAACACTGCAGAACAGACAGTGGGCTTGTGTTGGTTAAAAATGAAATGCGATGAGACTTGATGCTCAGTAGAACCGAGGTAATGGTGTCACTACATGCATGGTCGAATCGGTAAGTGTAAAAAATACGAGGAATAAAGTGTTTATTTACTGCAAGACGAAAGTTTGACTTTCATTCCCAGGGACCCACACGTCTTCGTAAAAACTCTTTATTACTGTCTGTATGCAGACTTGGGACAAGATGATACTGACATAACACGAGCACATCTCTTCATCTCTGCTGTTTTCTCATACAAACCTACTAGATGAATAAATGTTGGTCTGTCACTTCTGTTCACACACCCTTACAAAAGCAGGAGAAAGTAACAGTATCCAGAGTTTTATACAGCAACGCACATTAATTACTGAGACTAAAATACTCTGCACTGGGTGAGAAGTGCTTTGTACCCTATTAGTTTTGACATATAAACCTCATGCTTATTGTGTTATCTTGCCAAGACAGATGCTGAGCAAAAATGTAATTTTACCAAACAAACTTTTTAAAGATATCCTCTGAAGGGATGATGCAAATTGCTGTTAAAGCTGTGTGTGTTTGTGTGTGCGTGCGGCAGGAGAAAGAGACAAGCGGTCAAACTGATAAAAATGTCTGTCACATTCTCGTAGCTAAGGCGCAGCAGGAGGGCAGCTACCCAAGTCCAACACATTATCTTTAAAGAAAAGATTTAGATTCAACCAGATCTGATCACCCGCTGGACAGCCTGTATGATTAAAGGCAGCACTCAGTGCCACAAACACACACACACACAGAGATAACAGCAGAAAGCTTACAGATGTTTTTCACAATCACAGGCTGTTTATCAGTGTAAAAAAAAAAAAAAATGCAGTGCTGAAACAAGAAATGGCAGCAGACAGTCACTGTCCAGCTCAGATAAGCAGATGATGGATTTGGTTTCAAAGCTGATAAGTAAGAGGCATGTTGTTTTATGAAAAATCATTTGGTTTCAGCTTCAGCTATCAGAGGCAGGATCTATATTATGGCCAGGACAGGGTATTTATTCGGACTCCAAGATTATTGAAATGCATTACCTCTGAATAACAATCTTCAGATTCTTTTTTTTTATTTTTATTTAGTACTGTATGTAATTACCTGTAGACAAATTTCATATCCTATTATGTCTACTTTCCTCCTCTTGTAATTGAATGCATTTATCAACTCATTCCCCTCTGTGGGAACTCCATTACAGCATTAAAATGTATGGAATGAAAAATTCAGATGCATATAAATAATCAAAAACTACTTTTTCTTAAAACCGTTATGCAAGCATTGTTCAGCAGTCGGCACCTTACAGCACCAGAGTCACTGGTTTGATGTACAGCTCAGGTTATTTCCTGTGTGGAGCCTCGCATGGTGTTCCTGTGTTCTTTGATTTCCTTCAAAAACTGCAGCTTGGTTATGAGAGTGTGTATGTGTGTGTGTGTGTGTGGCCCTGGTGTCCTCTAATGGACTCATGTACCAGCTAGGATGTATTCTCACTCCTAGTATTACCAGATCACAAATCAATGATAAACTAATTTCTGAAGATGAGTGAATGATTTTTTTTTTTTTTTTTTTTTTTTTTTTTTTACATTTAAGTCATTTGGCACAAGCCCTTAGCCAGAGCAACAAATTTGTATCTCATTTTACATCTGAGCAGTTGAGGGTTAAGGGCTTTGCTCAGGAACCCAACAGTGGCAACTTTGTTGTGCTGGGGTTTGAACCTGCGACCTTCTAATCAGTAGGTTAGCACCATATTTACATTTAGGCGTTTGGCAGATGCTCTTATCTAGAGCAACTTACATTTTTATCTTATTATACATCTGAGCAGTTGAAGGTTGAGGGCGTTGCTTTAAGGGCCCAACACTGGTAACTTGGTGGGGATGGGGTTTGAAACTAGGACCTTCTGAAACGTAGTCCAATGCCTTAACCACTGGGCTATCCTTGACCCCTAAGCTCAGAAATAACAAAAAAGTCAAACATAGCGTTTTGGGGACAGTTTCATGTCACAATGATATACATGAAACAGCCATAACATTAAAACCACCTTTCTAATACAGTTCAGGTCCACCTTGTGCCTCCAAACAGCTCTAACCTATTAAGTCATGGATTCTACAAGACTTCTGAAGGCATGATGTGATTTCTGGCACCAAGACTGTAGCAGCAGATCATTCAAGTGCTGAAAGCTGAGTGGGGTTGCCCCCAATGGTTACAACATGTTGGTTCATCCCACAGATGTTCAATCACACCAAGATTCGTGTGAACAGCTTACAATTTGTCATGTTCCTCAAAACAAAGTGCATTACCCCACTGAAGAATTCCATTTTAATTAGGAATACTGTTACAATGAGGGTTTACGCACATGCTCAGTGCAGTTGCTTCTACTGTACTGGGGTCAACAAGGGCTCTCAGTGGTCTGCAGCTACACAGCCTTATAAAAGCTTTGCAAGCTGCAATGCACCCAGCTGCCATAGCCAGCACTAACTTCTTCAGCAATTTGTGCTTCTGTGGGATTCGGTCCAGATGGGTTAGTCCTTGTTGCACACAAGGCTTAATGAGCCAGGGGCATCCATAGGCCGGGTGATGGTTCACTGGTCCCCCTTTAGGACTACTTTTGTTAGACACCTGCATACTGCATACTAGGAATATCCCACAAGGCCAGGTGTTTTGGAGATGCTCTGCCCAAGTCATCAATCCATGACAATTTGGACCTGGTCAAAGTAACTCATGCTTGCCTATTTTTTCCTCCTTCTGACATATCCACTTTAAAAAACTGAGTGTGCACTTGCTGGCTCATAGTGTATATCCCACCCCCTGACAGGTGCCACTGTAACGAGAATCACCGTTCTTCACCTGTCAGTGGTTTTAATATTATGGTGGATTGGTGTAAAACATTCCTACACACACACACACACACAGCAAGGTTCTAAAAGTGATTAACCTTCATACTGCATCCATCATAGTTCATAGTATCCTGTAATAAATAATGGATCAAAATAAAATGGAATAAACTCTCAGGTATAGGACTCATTTGTGTGACTGACAGGACAGCAGGAAGTGTTGAGTGCTAGAGCACCTGTGCTGCAACACTGGCCTGTCTGCCCTGTCACCTTCTCTTCTTCAATCCTGACGATCTCACACAGTAATTGCAGCATTTCACAGCAGCAGCACACCTCAGTGCACACACACACACACACACTGCACAACCTGCCAAACACATTCTTACTACTATTCAAATTTGATTAACTTAAGTGGCTGTAAAATACTGCTCTCCAATGCCTGCTCCACATCCAAGCTCAGATTAAATGCTTACAACCAGCAGGCCACTGGGTTTCCGCTGTACAGTTAAAAGGAACACATGATTAGAATTATTATTAGACATGTTTGCACTTGAAATTGTAAAAGTGTAAACACTTGGTGTAGGGTGGGAATACACACTGGATTGGATGGCAGTCTGTTGCAAAATATCATGCACCCATCTCCATTCACCAAAAAAAAAAACATTTGTACACAGTAACACAACATTTTGCTTTTGATTAAATAAGGCGGGAGGATCCGGAGTAGGTGCATTAGCAAGTAGCCCTGTGTCCTATCGTATTACTATATTGGGTAGCGCTAAAGCAAAATAGTATAGTAGTAGTGAAGTAATGTGCATGTAGGGAGTTTGACGGAGGCATGGTGGTGCTTTTACACAATGTACACTATGATAATGGATTTGAGCAAACAAGGTTTTTACAATATAAAAATGACATTATTAAATTTACAGCATAAATACATCAATCACACAACAAAAAAATTAAAAAGAAGGAAAGCTGCAATTCACACGTAAGCCTGAATAAAAAGATACGTTTTAACACGGGATTTAAAAATATGAAGACTGTCACTGTTCCGTATGTTGGGGGAGAGTGAGCTCCACAACTGAGGTGCCAAAACTAAAAGTTCTCACTCCCATTGTTCGTAAGCGAATGCACGGCGGCACGAGAGAAATAGAGTGAATCGATCTAAGAGAACGAGAAGGAGTGTAAATGTTTAGAAGATCAGTGAGATATGGAGGAGCCAAACTATGTAGAGCCTTAAATATAAGAAGCAAAATTTTAAAATCAATACGGTACTTAACTGGGAGCCAGTGTAATTGCTGTAGAATTGGAGTAATGTCCTCGCGTAAAGCAATCCTGGACAAGACGCGAGCCGCTGAATTTTGGACCAGTTGAAGTTTGCTGAGAAGTTTCGTAGGAAGACCAGAGAGAAGAGCATTACAGTACAGTAATCAATTCGTGAAGTGACCAGCGCATGAATTAAAATTGCTGTACTGCTCTTAGTAAGAGAAGAACAAAGGCGGCTAATATTACGCAAATGAATGTAATGTTATTAACATAAGCTTCAAAAGAGAGTGTGCTGTCCAGAATGACACCCAGACTCCTGACCTGTTGAGATGAGTAAATTTCAGTATCGTCAATAACCAAAGAAAGACAATCAGATTTAGCCAAAGTTGACTTAGTACCTACTAGTAAAACTTCTGTTTTGTCACTATTAAGTTAAAGAAAATTACCTGAGAGCCAAGCTTTAATTTCAGATACACATTCATTCAAGACAGGTAAAGGAGACGAACTGGAAAGTTTAGAAGATAAATATAACTGGGTGTCATCGGCAAAGCAATGGAAATTGATACCGTATTTCCTAAAAATAAAACCAAGAGGAAGCAAGTAAATCATAAATAAAAGTGACCCCAAAACAGATCCCTGAGGAACTCCGGAGGTAACGAAAAGTGATCGAGTTACAATTTTTTATTTGGACATATTGATTACGACCGGTAAGGTAAGATCTAAACCAGGACAGGGGGGTGCCTGTGATTCCTATAGCTGCTAACCTGTCCAAAAGTATCTTGTGCGAGATAGTGTCAAACGCCGCACTAAGATCAAGTAGGAAAAGTATAGTCAGAAGACCAGAATCAGCTGCTACTAACAAGTCATTAGTTATTTTGACCAAGGCCGTCTCTGTACAATGATGAGAAAGAAAACCAGGTTGGAAATGTTCCTACTGTATAATGCATTTTCGGAAAGGTGTTCATGAATTTGAGCTTTAAAACACTTTTCCAATATTTTAGTAGTGAATGGCAAGTTAGAAATCAGTCTATAATTTTTAAAATCTAATGGATCAGCCCCTAATTTCTTAAGAATGGGAGTAATGACAGCGGTTTTATTAGAATAATAGTCTAATTTTGCTTTAGACAGAGCTTCCTTATAGTGATACATATGATCACTCAACATATCTTTGTGTACCATTAGGCCAGATTTAGCATATAGTCGTTCAAGCCTACGTCCCTTAGTTTTAAGTAGATGCAGATCAGGGGTAAACCATGGAGCAGAAACACTTAAAGAAACAGTCCGAGTTTTAACAGGAGCAAAAACATCCAAGATCTCAGTTAGTCCACTATTATATTAAGAAATCAAAGCATCAGGAGTGGAGAAGCTGGCAAGTTCATCAGTAAGGTTAGAGACATCAATGTTCTTAATGTTCCGAAAGGTGATATTATGGCCTGTTTTTAACTTAAAAACTGTCAACTGTGCACAGAAAGACACTAGGAACATAAATTCTTTAAAGCTTCACAATCCCAACAAATTAGATATGTAAATCTAATGAAAGCTACAGTATGATTACCAGTGGTGAAACAAACTGCAGCTGATCCGTCATCAGACCGTTACATGTTTTGGATGCTCTTGAGCTTAAACTTTGTAGCTGTTTTTTAATTATTATTTTTTCCCCACATATTTAAACTCTCTTTCATGAGCCCTTGCTTGCACAGGGCTTCCTAGATCACAATGTAAAAAAATGTCTATGCAGCGCTGAAAACCTGTCTGAAAGGGTGGAAGGAAAAAAAAGGGATATACTAATATTATAATAGAACTCATGCTGTAGCTCAGATATTTATAAACATATCTACTTTCATTAAAATTAGCTTAATATTTATTGCTAGCCTAGGAAGCTATAGATGATAAAATATAGTCCAGTTTTATGCATTATTATCCAAAATAAACAGTATCCGTTAATATGTTTTTAATTGGTTAAATTCTTAATGGTAGCTAACTGATTAGGGATTTCCATCCCTACTTCTTGTATAGTAAAGATTTTTTCCAATACTTGTCTAACATCAGGATACTCTTGTCTGATTCTGCTTTCCTCAAAAAGCCGTAGAAAGATAAACATTCTAAAAATTCAAGACTTGCAGTAATTATAGTAAGAGCTTCATTTAACACTTGGTCAACCAGGAACACACACAACAGGATGAACTTCTCACAGCATTCATAAATACAGTGGGAGAAATAAGTATTTGATCCCCTACAGATTTTATCATAGGTTTATGGTGAAGGATTGAGATTATTAAAAAAAAAATCCAGAAAAAGCACATGATACTAATGTTATGAATTAAGTTGCATTTCAATGAGGGAAATAAGTATTTGATCCCCAAGCAAAACATGACTTAGTACTTGGTAGAGAAACCCTTGCTGGGAAGCACAGTGGGAAGACATTTCTTGTAGTTGTTTACTAGATTTGCACACATCTTGGGATGCATTTTGATCCACTATTCTTTACAGATTTTCTCTACAGTAAATGTTTAAGGTCTCTTGCCTGTTGCTTGGCAACTCGAAGTTACAGCTCTCTCCGTAAATTTTCTATTAGATTAAGGTCTGAAGACTGGCTAGACCACTCCATGACCTTAATGTGCTTATTTTTAACCCACTCCATAGTTGCCTTGCCAGTATGTTTGGGGTCATTTTCATGCTGGAAGACTCGTCCACAACCCATCTTCAGGAGGTTCTCATCCAAAATTTTACAACACATGGCCTCATCTACTGGCCCCTCAGTGCAGCAAAGCCTATCTGTACCTTTAGCAGAGAAACAGCCCTAAAGCATACCGTGGTTATCTCTGTGCTTGACTGTAGGGAATGTGGTGTACTTAGTGTGATAAGTCAGCATTTTTCTTCCTCCGAAAACAGCAAGTCGAGTTGATGACAAAGAGCACAATTTTGGTCCTATCTGACCACAGCAGTTTATCCCAGTCTTTCTCTGACGGGTCTGTACATGTGTCTTCTTGAGAAGGGGAAGTCTTAATTCGCTGAAGGATTTCAATCCATGCAGGTGTATTGTGTTACCAATAGTTTGTTTGGTGACTTTGCTCCTCACTGCCTTGAGCTCATTCACAAGCTCCTCCCATGTAGTCTTGGGCTGATCTCTCATTTTTCTCATGATTATTCTTAGTCCATGAGGTGAAATCTTGCATATAAGGCCATTAATGGTTACTTTGTATTTCTTTCATTTGTAAATAATCGCTCTGGCAGTTGTCTCCTTCTCACCCAGCTTCTAGCTGATAGTCTTGTAGCCCATTCCAGCCTTGTGCAGGTCTAAAATCTTGTTCCTGACTTGCTTTAACAGCTCTTGCCTTGCCGATGGTGGTGAGGTTTAAATGGAAGATAGAGATTTTGTGGACAGGTGGCTTTTGTACACATACCACATTGTTGTTAGGAGCACCTTCTTAAATTGATATGTTTACCACAAGAGCACATAACCAGTCTGTGAGAGGCAGAATTATTGTTGGTTGGTTGGGGATCAAATACTTATTTCCCTCATTGAAATGCAACTTAATTCATAACATTTGTATCATTAGCATTTTCTGGAGTTTTGGTTGATATTCTGTTTCAATCCTTTACCATAAACCTATCCTAAAAATTATAGACCCTTCATTTCTTTGTACAATAAGTGGGCAAACTTAGAAAATCTGTAGGGGATCAAATACTTATTTCCCCCACTGTATAATCACTGCTACTTAATTAAGTTACAGCATTTCTAAGATACTAAACTAAACAGTCAAATCCAGTCTGGAGGTATGGACGCTTGCTTTCCCCCCTTTTTGTCATGATTGGATTCACCCACATGATTTTGTAAAAATGTAAAGACTTTCACCCGTTACAGTATGTGATTGAAAAACTTGAAGATGGTGGGTAAAGATTTTTTCAATCATACAGGGCCATTAATGACAACATTTACAGCATCGGGCAGATGCTCATATCCAGAGCAATTTACACAAATGGTCTCCATCGAAAACCGAATCTTTTTTTCTAGCACAAAAACTGTACGTCATGGTTTAAAAAAACATCAAGTTAACCTCTGTCAGAGAGAAGGTTAAGGTTAAAAGTTTTAAAAAATATAAGAAAAAAAGGACAAATCCATGCAAATATTACCCATGCAAATAGGCTTAAATAATTATAGGGTTCATCCTGATATGATAAAAATCCTAGTCAACTACATCTGCTTAAACTGACTTGTACTGTAAATAAAACAATGCTGAGCAATGAGTCTAATGCTGAGCATCAACAACCACAAAGAAACAGAACAATTATGAAAACTACAAAGAAAAAGAAAAAAATGGAAAGGACCACAAAGATGTTAGCAATAATTAATGATTTAATATTTTCATAGGTGTTTTTATAATTACTACCTGCATAACGTTTTATGTTAAAATGTACTATTCAAGCAAGTTATTTAATAGTTTGTAGAGGACCGATTCAGACAAATCACACACAATGTGAAAATGTCACATCCATAATGCCAGTTTTTTTCTAAATAACTTATTCCAAAAATGTAACCATGTATTATGGTTCAAGTGTAACACTTTTTGCAGTCATCTTCACAGAAGTTGAAAACCCATAATAAAAGTTTGTCTGTGAAACAACACACCCCTAATGCTGATAAAATGCTGGATACTTTCAGGTTGTAAATGATTCTATGACTTTTAAGCATTTGTTTGCTTTTAGCTAAAGAGATTTAATTAAAAGTTATGCAAATTAATTTACTGATACTAAGCTTGTTCATGCTTTAAGGCTTTTAAAAAGCAATATAAACCTTAATGTCACCTCCATAATGATGGGCCTGTCCTATAAATACCATCAGCTCCAGGCTAGGAAGACGAGGTAAGTAAAATGGGGGTAAAACATACATATATTTGATGGAGACACAAAAAGATTTCATGATCAGAAATGTACCTTGGCAAAAGTCCTAATGCTCGGTATATAAGGTGTGTAGAGCCTGGCAACAAGAGGTGCTGTAGTCAGCCGAGGGCAGCAGTTAGTTTCCTCCATATCGACTGCCATGGCCGAGCATCTGCGTGTCTGGTGCAGAGCTGGTCCGTTTATATAAACGTAAATAATAGATCACTTGGTTTGCACTCTGATTGAACAGCAAATGAAAATGCTGGGCAAGAAATTGCATGTTCTTTTAGTTCTGTAAGATTCTTTGTCAGAAACTGTAAAAAGAAAATGGAAACAGTTTTGGCACAGATTTGTCTGAGCCACGAAAAGGTGAAAGGATGTCTGTAAGACTGTTGTTATCAGGCTCTCGAAATGCTTGCATGACTCTATAACTGTAGCACTTTCCATTAATAAATATTTCATGATGCAGTAATGTTAATGGAAATGTATAAGTTTTAAAGATTTAAGTAAGAACGTATGTTGAGTATCTACAACGGGAATGTTTGAGAGCAAAGTTATAGACGGATGTTGTCATTTGCTTCTGTATAGATACCTGGACATGAAGGGAGTTGGTAACCATTCCATAATCGATCACTGGTATGAGCAAACCAATCACTGATAGATTGATAATCAGTTTAACAGCACAGTACAATAATTCTTTGATGGTTAATCCCACCCATCCAAGTCTGTCAATCAAAAACAAATCAAAATTGAGCTGCACATAAATACATTACCATAAGTCTTGGGCTTTATAAGATTTTCACACCGACCATGAAGTTTGTCTCCTGGACGTGACAAAGGTGTAGTAATTGTGATCAATTTTCATAACCCTTACATTGTGCAAAAAATGCATTCCAAAGTTCATATGAGACTTATATGAACCTTCTGCAGTTCCACAGAGGTAAACTGAGCTAAATTGAGGAAATGGGGAGTTACAGGGTATTTAGTACAAGTGTAAATCTTTTATTTCCTGGTGAACTATACGGATATATGCGTAGTTTCTGGTTAGCCATACGCAACTGTTTTGTGAGCCCGTGCAGTGATAAAAATTATAAACGTGCATTTCTGCTACACAGAAGTCGCCCATGTGCACAAAAAAAATATGCAACATTGCGTGTTTTAGGAATTTTTTACAAAATTAAAATCAATTGTCACTGTTTACAATTACTTGAAATGCATGCACAGGAAATCAACCAATCACTGATTATCGTACATGGGGTATACATAGCAAAAAAAAGGAATTAAAAAAGTATTTCGGCCCTCAAACACATGGTTTGAAGTCATGACGTACAGTGCGTTTATAAGTACCTAATTTTAAAACAAAGCACATCTGTTATGTTTGCCGGCAGGTTATTTGGTGAAGGAGTGATCTATAAAGTGAGTATTAACACTACCTGGCAGGGCACTAAAGAGAAATTTGTCATATATCATGGAGCTGGACCCTTATTTATGCGATCATGCACTATGTGGCTAAAAATATGACCAGCCTTCCTCAAATAAGAGCGATGAATCAACAGTGCTTGTTGTATGAGTCTCGGCAGTTAGATATTGGTAGAAATTGAAGCCTAAGTGGGATATATCAATTGGCAGGTTTATGCATTGCAGAGCAGAGATACTCCATTACACCCATCCATCTCCAGAGCAGAGACAGCTGCAGAGTACACGCTGCGTTGCTCTGCCTGCCAGCTACAGTCGGCACAGAATACACCGCTGAATGAAATGTACGGAAAGGACTGTTTATGAACTTAGCTGCAGCACAACGGAAATGCGAAGTTGATGACAGGTTAAGAAGTCATGTATGCGTATCAGTTGCCTTTTGGGGATTTTATATATTCAATCCCTTAATAAGTAATTGAGATGCAAAAAAGCTACCATTATCTACAAAATCAGTTTACAGATAATCGCAATTCTTCTAAATCTTCTAGTTAGACTTTATTACTTAACTAGAATTTTCATTCCTTAACCTGGGAAAGTTTTCTTTAATTACAGTTTTATTAATAAGCTTTAGCTGTGGTCAGGACATACACTAAGGAAGAAATCACTCACGTGAGACTTTCAGTGCCAAAGGCACTCACCCTTTTTCCTCTTTGGCATGCATGATGTGCCACCCAGCTCAGCCATGTATATTCATGAATGAAGACACAAGCAATCTATTGAATCTCTCTTTTTTTTTCAAGCAACTGAAATCAATCAGATGATGCAGATTATACAATGATCCATGATGATGAAAGGGAAATTATAGTAGCACAGCATTACAGAATAAGCACTTACAATAAAACCAATATTTTGTTTAAAATTTTTTTTTTTTTTTTTTTTTTTTACAACTAACCTATAGCTCTTTTGCATTTGCACCTACATACTGTAGTAGGAACATAAGTTCAGCTCTCAAATGCAACCCTTTGTACTTTAATACATAAAAGTTGGAGTTTACAGCCAAAAATCTACAACAGAAATTAATAAATAAAAAAAAGAACAAATGCACCATTGTGCAGTGAAACCCTTCAAGATGTGTAATAAAAACAGTAATATATTAATTATTAATTTCACAGCTTTGATCATTAAGACCAGACAAACCAGTGGGAAAGAAATACTGCTCCAGTGACAATAAAAAAAAAAAAAAAAAAACACACACACACAATAGTAGAGACACTGGAATATACAGTACTGTAGCTTAGTTAGGAACTGGAGTCAGTGTATCTTGGTGACACTGTCTGTTCAGCTTCCTGCTTCTCAATGTGAGCAGTTCAGCTTTGTCCGTTTAATGATGCATAAAGGTATTCATGAAGGTTACGTTTCTCCTGCCTGTCTCTTTCTAATTAAAACTAGACTCGATAAGTCTTCTCGATATGACACACGACACTGTGTTTTCAAGCGATAAGACATAATTGAATGATTGCTGGTTGAAAATTCACCAACCATCACTTTTCTGAAATGGCAGGGAACGGAAAACGCCGTCAATACAGAAGCCGGTTGAACGCGGCTTAACGCTTCTTAAGGCTTTTTCTTTCCATAATGAGCTTTTATAGAACAACACAAACCTTAGATTTTGCTTCGTTGTAAAAACATACACCTGATTTCAGAGGGGGGGAGACAGAACTTTGAGACAGAGTGAAGCCTGCCACCACTCCTCCCTAGGCAGACATTATTACTAATAGCTAGCATTAGCCTTCCGAGTTCTTCGTTACATGCTTAGCTGTCTGGACCAGAAGGAAACTGCAGTTCATCTCAAAGTCATAAAGTCGATCTGTGCCCAGTAAAATTCCTGATGACACAGGCTGTTTTTTTTTTTTTCTTTTGTGGCTACCTCGGTCACTTCCTGCAGGGACACAGCATGTGGGAGATGTATTGTTGCTGGCAGCAGTAATGATCTGAAGCGGGCAGAAAGCCGGGCATGACAGAAAGCAGGGAGAGCGGTTTCTGGTGTGGAGACTGAACAAAGCAAATAGCACAAGGGAGCTATTTGCACAGACACTTCAGTTAAAGCTTGAATATGATACCGTCTAAAGCAACATACAAATCATCTTTTCTTTGTGTTATTTTTGCGTATTGCACACACAGGGTATCTACCATTTGTTGAAACTGTCTGTGCAGTTAGAAACTGCCTTGCTGCTTCTCTTTTTATGAGTTGCCCTTTCACACTGATAAACAGGTACATAAACGCTGAATTTTCCACACCATATTCTTAAAATCCATAAAATATCAACACGGTTAGCTGTACTATTAGGCTTGGTGCTTTTCTCAGGAACTAATGCTATAAAATACTGATGCTCAAATAGCTCGAATAAAGACAAAATAACACCAATACCTGACCTTTATCTAATAAACGCATGAGACTTTTGGCCTATAAATCATACTCAATAGTTTTTTATCGCAATCTGCCATGCTATATGCTATATGCATTTCAGAATGTCAAAGATCACAGCAATACAGCTAGCATCAATGAATAACAGTTAAGTGTGTCCTGATAATAAAATTATGGCAAAAATATATATATAAAAAAATAATTTGTGAGATATTATTAACGTGTGTGTGTGTGTGTGTGTGTGTGCTTGACTTAATGACAACAGTAATGTATGAAACTGGCCCTTTAAAAAAATATATATTTTTATTTTTTTAGTGTGTTTGTGTGTGTTTATTTAGTGTTTAACAGCAGCTCTAATTGCTGCAAGATAATTTTCTCAACACGCTGCCACTGAAGTCGCATTAAATTATGTGTATTAAACAAATATAAAACTAATTTAAAAACAATCATTATAAATTTTTATCTATGATGGTGTTTTAGGATACGAGTACATCAGTGCAAACTACACTGTGTGTGTGTGTGTGTGTGTGTGTGTGTGTAAAACATATAAAGTGAATAACATTGATTATTTCCTTATATTGACACCTGTCAAGGGGTGGGATATACTGTAAGGAAGCAAGTGAACAGTCAGTTCTCAAACTTGTGCTAGAAACAGGAAAATCTGAGCAAGCATAATGATGTGCGATACTTTATGAAGAGCCACATTGTAAATGGCTAAAAAGCTGGTTTAGGGCATCACCAAAATGGCAGGTCTTCTGAGGTGCTTCTGGTATGCACTGGTTGGTATCTACCAAAAGTATTCCAAGGAAGGACAACCAGTGGGGGTCAATATTACACAAGAGGGCCATATATAAAATTACCCAGGTGAATGTGTTTCTATTGGGGTACGGGAAGAACAGCCACACTGTTCACAATTCACATAAGCACTCTGTAAAATCTGAGACTACAGGGCACAGGCACACCCAAAAAATACTTAGGACTACAAAAAAAAAAAAAAAACACCTAGTTTCTTTTTATTCACAAGTCCACCTACGGTAAAAGTGCATCATACGGTATGTGATCATTATACTGTGTCAAACTGACAAAATATCCAATCCCTTCACTCACTATTAATTTAACTGAAAAACTTAGCCTGGAATTGCTTTCAAATTGGGATTTGTTATAATTTAGCTGCACAAGCATGTTATATAAGCCATGAAGTTACATTAGCAAGTTATTTTTTAACGACTGAATAACTTTTCTTATTGCAATTCACAGGGACAAATGACTCAACTGTGTCAAAAAAACAAAAAGTGAATAAATGTCAACTATCAACAAATCATTTACTTATATAAACAGACTCCCTCATTAACCTGTGACAACCTGCCACAGTGTTCATAGTCACTCCAGTGGGTGGTTGATGCCACTTGGGAAGCCCTTATCTGAAAATTCTGCCCAAAAGTGCTGCCTACAGGCTAAAATGCACGATAGGTGGGCCTAAACCTACTCTCTTGTTTTCTCTGCAAATTAGCTGCAAGTTACTTCTTTTTTATACATTAAACTTACTTTAATACGCTTTCTATAGTCTATATGTATTTGATGCTGAAGGACTGAATTCAATTAGAATTTCCGCTGTAGCAGCAACAAACAGCGACAGGAAATCTATCAGACGATTAGATGATGTAGGCATACATTAAACTGAACAAAAAGCTTGGATAAATTACATTAAATTGGTACAAGAAAACAAGTTCATAAAATTTGCATGAATTTGCATTATTCCGTATGGTGTTAATTAGTTTTGTAGACACTTCCC
Organism: Clarias gariepinus; assembly: GCF_024256425.1. Taxonomy (NCBI): domain Eukaryota; kingdom Metazoa; phylum Chordata; class Actinopteri; order Siluriformes; family Clariidae; genus Clarias; species Clarias gariepinus. The sequence continues at coordinate 25,979,973 of NC_071104.1, read as the reverse complement.
ATTTCTAAGCCGGCTAATGAACATTTTACATGCGACATGTCTGGTCGTCCTCAAGTCTGAAGGAACTATTCAAATGCACACCCTAACTGTCTGAACTGAGGAGGTGTGGGAATATCCGAAGAATCAAACAATATTCATCTGAAAATGCTTCTGTCAGCAATTTCTATAGAGCAGTAGATACAGAGGAGTATTTCCCCACACGTTTTTGATGAAGTATATGATAATTAAGATCTATTGAAGAATGGTTCATTCTAAATGAATTTATTTTATTGTAATTTTTAAAAAATAAATCTGACTTCTAAAACGTTTACAGTACAGAAATGGAGGTATAATAATGTGAGAAGAAATGAAGTAAATTCTGCCTACAGTATGAGTGTCTGAGTCTGGGGAGAGGCTTGGGAGCCATATTGTTCATTTAAAATAAGTTACTGCCCTCAACTACTTTTAAAGCTCTGGTTTACATACCATTAAAAATAAACCTTTTAGCCTTAGGAATTTTGTAAAAAAATAAATAAATATATAAATTATTAATTACTAGTAGGTTTTCATTCGTTTCTTTTATTGTATTTGTTTATAATTAATTATATAGTTTATTATAATAAATAATATTACACATAAAAATGTATATATATTTTTTTACTATTTGCCTTGAAAATTAATCACTGTAAACAGTATTATGCTGCTTACAACACACACACACACACACACACACCATTTTTACATATTTACCAAGTTTATGTATATCCCTAAATAAACAATTAACAACCCAAAGTCCACATGAAATGACTATTATTTTTATTACTATTATGAGAATACTATACACTGTATATTTTGCTAAACTTTGCAAAACAACCAAGCTTTACTGCTATACTGCATATAATTTTAAAGAACATCACAATGTTTTCAGCCAACAGATATTGCAGCCTTTAACGGAAACAGCTGGGGATTTTCATCTCCAGATGAAATACTGTAGCTCTATGAGTACAGCATAAGTACTAGCACAGAATCTTTGCTAATTGAGTAAACTAGGATGTAAGTTGGCTCGATTACAATTTTATTTTTGTTTTGGTGCTAGAAAACTTATTTGAAAAGGGTAAAGCGTTTTTAAAATACATACAGTAATTAATAAATGTGTATGTACTATACATTGTCAGGAGCACACCTTGACAGCAGAGTATATTTTGAATCAGTGTGAAACATTATCATTACAGAGTGAGCGCACAGAAAACGACACAATGACAGTGTTTATCACTGCATCTCTGTGGTTCCACTGTTCTTAAACATCAGGGATGCTGTTACTGTCTCAATTTACCAAATAGTATACTCCAAGCTCCCCTGTCCCGTCCACCACCCTAGTCATTATAGCTGATAGCTTGTGTTGTTCACGGTTGTTTAAAGCTATCTTTCTGCATCTGTGGTAGCAGTGTTCCACATTTAGTAAACCCATCCATCGAATCATGTGCAACACTGAGATCTATAATGGAGAAAATATACCCTACAATTTTTCGTAGTATTATTAGTTTTAATAGAGAAAGGTGAGTTCTGTCAGTAGTACAGGTTACTCGGAAAAGGTTTCTGAGCTGTTGGAAGGGCATGCAAAGCTTTCACCGAACAGCTAGCTGCTAGGATACGCTAGCTGCAAGAGTTGGTTTGCTGCTAATTTTAAGTCATGCACAGCTGAGGCAGTAAATAAATCATTAAACATGTCTAAAAGAGTAAGACAAATCTCTCAGCCAACAAGAGGTCCACAGTGGTAGAGCTGCTGCTTTAATGATGAGCAAGTGCAGGAGTGTGTGTGTGTGTGTGTGAGTGATAAGTGGGGGAGGGGAGATTTAAGCATGCAGAGAGAGACCCCCGACCCTGCACAGAAAAGCACTTCAGGCCCATCAGTCTTACTGTTGTGTTTGAAAACCTTGAGAATTACAGCAGCTGAACTACCCATACTGAACACTTGCTGCTTGGAGCAATTGCTCGCAGTATAACAACAGTTCAGGAGGATGTGAAAGCCTTTTTAAAGTTGCTCTGTGAAAGGGTTCACAACACACAACAAAGCTTGATTCAAACCTAAAGGGATTATATTGTCAATAGCAAACCTGCCTGCTGTAAAGCTCAGTAACACAAAGATTTTCCAGGTGTTGGAATTTAGGAATTTAAATGCTTTCTGGTTGCTTTTACATACAAAATGGAAAAAAAGACTGCACCGCCATCATGTTCTCACTTGTGGAACATATTTGTCTCTGTGACATATCACAATTAGCTAACAACCTCTGGAAACAAACATCTCGTGCAAATTATTTGATTCTCGAAAAATCTTTTTTTTTTTTATTAAGATGAAACTGAGTTATTTTATCTTAATACTTTCATGAATTTTAGAATTTCCGTTGGGATCAATAAATTAGGCATGTACTATATCTTTATGATGCAGACGGCCATCTAGTTTCAAGCATAAATGTAGCACATTCGATACCTATATTTATACATTTTCCCACTCAGCTGATTTAATTTCCTTGGAAAATGTAATTTTTTTAAATTTTTTATTAAGGTCTCACTCACTACTGCATTTGTACTGTTTCATAGCTTTTAAAATGTATCTCTTCTTACAGAGACCTGTGCATTAACACAGAATGGTTTTGTCCCACTCCACTAATTTGCGACTAAGACCAAGCTCTTTATGTTGCTCCAACTCAATATAGCCCTAGGGGTAAAATCATCCTTAGATCTATAGCTAACCTCTGCTTATGTCCTCCCAGATCAGTATAGTCCCTCAGCAACCGTTAAAAAAAGAAGACTAGTTCATATACAAGCCAATCAAAGCATCCTCCGTATTTCTCCCCTTTTCTCTCCTCCTCACGTCTTGAAGGAAAGTTGTTTCCCTCGGAGGTGCCTGTGGGCAGAGTGACATTTATCCCCTTCTTTGATTTATCATAGCTACACCACTCTGATGGCTACGTACTTAAAGTGTCAAAAATACAGACCATCCATCTGTTTAAGTGGGTGACCGATACACAGCTACACTCGCACTGGGCTTTAAAGGACGTGCTAATGTCAGTATGACAGAAAAGCAAGCAAATCTCAGATACACCCTGTTAGCAACCAGTCTGCTTCTATCCATGTGACAGGCTGAGATGCCTGCAGCATCGACATAAAATTAGTAACTGAGGCACTAGTGACTAAGCAACAGATGTGACACTCTTCCTGCATGCGGTAAATACATAGTTATATAAATAGATTTGAATAAATGGGTCAATGACGTGACTCCCCCTTTTTCTGTCCGGGTTAATTTTATTTTGCAGAAAAAACTAAAAAAATACATTAAAATTTCTCATCTACTTGTTATACCTTCTTTACCTACTAAACCACTCTAACTTCTCCAAATTTTTAAGTTTTTCATAATTTTTCTGCTATCCGAAATGCCAAAACATCATATGGGGCGACCGTCTGGCCTTGACTTTAGTTAGGACAACTGGTTTAAAAACACTTTAAATCAACTTAACTATATCTCTTTTCCTAGTTGGCATAATTTCAAACATGTTTTACATCCATTGACAAAGCTATAAAGCATTTGCTCATATATTTCTATCATGATATACAAACAAATATAGTAAGAAAAAGCTGTTTTTTACCTGCTGTGATGTCGTAGTCACTTTTGGGGGGCGACCACCTCAAAACTGTGAATTATATTTTTTTTTCCACAAATCTATATTTTGATGATAAATTTAATAGTGCTTTGTCACTAGAAGAAGCTAGTTTGGTTTCTGAGGCTAACTGTTAGCCTGTTATACTTGAGTAAACTTGAAAACATCATATGGGGTGACCGAGTATCATGTGGGGCGACCACTGCTGAGTGTTTTAAATGATAGATATATGTCCTATATTTGTAGTTTTCATATTCTATACATCAATTATATAAATAGAGTTAATTGTTTAAGCATAATTATTTGTATATATATTTTTTTTTTCTAAATTCAGCCATTTTCTATTCCTTTTATAGGGATAAACATTAAATTTTTTGTTGTAGTATAATCCTACAAGAAAAATGTAAAAAACATTCTATTTATGTGACTATACATGTATTAGTTATTTAAAACAAGTTTTAACCTATTTTACCTGTTTCCTAGATGGCACGATTAACAAGGAAAGAGAAGACTGCTCGTCATAGACAGAAAGTCAACTCCGACCCTGCAGCAAGAGCAGAGTATCTTGCAAGGAAAAGAGAGAGGTAAAGAAAAAAGAGCTTCTGTAGCAGTGAGCTAGAGTCACTAGAGCTTCAGAAAGTAGGAGACCAGGGTAGATCAAATAAACAGTTTAGACTGTATGCTACAATGAGCTGCTAAACATTAGTCACCAAAACAGCTGGTGTAGAATGTTTATCTTGTGTTTATCTTGTTGTTGATGAACAACTCCGTACACTATTGTTTTAGCTACCAAAAAAAAAAGCATGAGGGGAAGATTCCATATGCGAAGTCAGATGAGTTATCAAGTGTTAAGTTAACAAGTGGAAGGCTGCATCCAGAGGATACAGGGAGAGAAGAAAGATGGAGAAGGCAATGTTGGACCTGACACCTCAATCCATAGAGAACACTGCCGGATCCAGCAGGTGTAGAAGGAGTGAAGGGGCAGCAAGAGAGTCCAGGGGGGTGTGTGGTGGTGGATGCTCCACCTCAGAATGAGGATTTCCATCCACAAATGTCCTCCACACCAGAGAGAAAAGATAGAGAAAAGAAAGCTGAAAAAAGTTGTAAATGACTGTAGGCTGAGAAGCATAAATTAAAAAAGCTAAACATAAATCTGAGGAAACAACTTGCAATGAGAAAAGAAAAGGGCCAAAAAAAAGAAACTTATTATTTGTGATATTTGAATGTTGAAAGGTTAATTGAGATGCAAGTAGTGTTCATCCCTGTCCAATAAATCTAAAAGGTTCCAAAAAAGAGATTCTTTACTCAGCTTCTTAAGTTCTTGAAGCATTTAATGTGTGTTGCAATAAAAATTATATAATTTAATATAAGTAGAAGGCTCTTACCTATTTGCTAAATTTAATCCAGGTGGTGACATTTTTTGGCTAGGAAGTATATCTTGTACATTAGCAAGCATTTATTCATTTTACATAGTAAATTAGTCACATGTATTATGCATTGTGTAATAACCTATGATAGATGTTTCAGAATAATATTTTATGATATATGGCTGTCTAACATTCTGATCCCAAAGCCTGGAACTTTTTGGCAAGGACACATGCAAGGACTAAGGACTCTGCTCATGAGACAAATGCCTTTGAGACAACTCTCTCCCAAAATATCTCTCCCTTTGGACAATGGGCCTGAAATGAAAGCATCTTAACAAATAGAAGCTAAACAATCATGGCAGACAGAAAACATGTAATGTTTTAAAACATACAGTTATGACTGTACTTAGCAGCTTCCTTATTAAATTATGAAACCTATAAAACCATTCCACACAGGAATTACTTGATTTCCTCTTAATAGATAACAAAGCCACAAAACATTATTAAATCCATTTAGTTTTTGCATGAAGTTACTTTTTAGGGAAAGAAAAAACTTTTTGAATATAATTATGAACCTAGGATTGCCTGAAACCCTTAAAAAGCATTTGGTGGAGTCGTTTTTTTTTGGTCCCAATGCTCTCAACAATGACTTTTTTAATTTCATAATTTAATTATTGAGCACTTTAATCCTTTTCTGTAGGAGTCTAGGGAAAAAGCTGTTTGCATATCTATTGCCTTTAAGGAGAGAGTTTAAAAGCAACGCTTTGACATATATGTTTTCTCTACCAATCTTTCAGTGTGTCACAAGAGCAGTATGGAAAAAGGAGTGATGGGGAAAAGATGTTTCAATTATAGGTACATTGGAGCTACAAGGGCAAGACAGGAAGAACAAAAAAATGATGTGGATCCTCATAGGCAAACAGTAAGCTTGAGCAGCACTTAAAAAATGCCAAACAATAATATGTTGCTATTTAAGTGTGGTTTTATAAGATTTAAGCTAGTTTAATAAACAAGATAGACAGTCAATCTTTTTGAAAAGAAAAACTGTGAAAGCTGCTTATGTCAGCAGTAATGGTCCATTTTGGAGCTATCTGTTGGGGGGACGGGGGGAGGGGGGTGCATTAGACGGTGCAACAATACCCATTTAGTAATGGTGTAAAAAAACAGTAGTAGTTTTACTAAAATTAGGACAGACATTAAGGAAGCAGTTTGCAATTTGACATTCATATGTATAGACTTTGAATTTAATCAATGGGTCATTTTTATGATTTATTCTTTTGATTGTGTAAAGCGGATTTGCGACAATGACAATTGTTAAAACGCTATACAATTTTTGTTTTATTGAATTAAAATTATATATGGATACAGAGACAGGCCTGGGAGATAAATATTTAGCTAAAATATTTACATGTCTGTAAAAAATTTGTCTTTTTTTATATTCAATATTGATAAATATTGATACTTTTTAATGAAAAGGTTTACTGATACCTTTATAAACTGATTTTATTTTTATGATTTAATTTACTTATTAATATCTTCGGGTCCTGCGTCTGCCACCATTTCGTCCGGTCTCTTTCTCAGCTTGCAAAGAAATCTTGGGCCATGAAGCATACACTATTGCACCCTTTTTTTTAGGGGGGAAAGAAGGCCACATTTGTCAGCCACATTTGAAGGACCCTTCAAACAGTGACTGCCTTATTCGTGACGCTATAAGAATCAGCCTTCAAATTTGTCCTTTGAAGGATGTGACTCCCAAATTGAGACACAACAGTGGCCTCCTAATGCATTGCTTTTACCCAGCCATCCTGTTGAACAATTTTTATACCGATATTGGGGAAATGTAGATCTCAGCATATATCGTTATTGTTCTCAGGCTTAAATAAGGACCTGATTAATATCAAGTTTGCTACTTACAATGTATTTCCATAGCTAAGACATGTTGATGAATGGTCTTGTATTGCATTTGAATGTAGTGGTCTAGCCCTGGCAGGTTTCATTAGCTGAGGAGGTTTTACTTCATCAGTGTGAAGTATGACATGATCACTAGGATGAGATGTCTATAAACACATAAGGGTGGTCAGGTGTCCATATGCAGTACATTTCGCAGCATAGTTCAGATAGTAATAGAGGGTTACCAAGAGCTGTTTATTCAAAGTCTCTTTTTTTTGTTTGATTTGGCTTACTTGTCCAAGGAAAGCTACAGTATATCCGCAAAATCCACAGTATGTTGACACTATGTGCTTCATTGTTGTATCCTCATCTCATTTCTCATTATTCAAAGAGGGACATGAGCACAGCTAGTGGATTACTAATTCCTTGCTCTTCTAAGGCTCATTTCTGGGGCAGAAAAAGTACAGTAAAAAAAAAAAAAGCGTGGAAAAACAGACATATCACTAATGCAGAGCGATATTGCAAGCTGAAAATTTCCTATGATGCCCTTGAAATTCCAAAACACTTTTTCATTTATTATCGCCAAATAAATTCTAAAGAGTCCAGTGTAAAAACATTAGAGCTCCAAGTGCACTTTATGCCTAACTAGATCCCTGACTCCAATTACAGTAATGGGGGAATGAATTAATTTCACACAACGTGATACCATCCACTACATGTTCTCTCGAGCTCTCACAGATCTGCAATAATATGACTGTGCTGTGGGAACTCTAATTTTCTAAAGACTTGAACCCAGGTGAAAATACCTCAGAATTTTTCTTTTGAAAGGAATCAGTGTTGATATTCCCTCAAACTAGGTAAAGTAGTCAAGGCTTTAGGGGGAAAACAGAAAGGCAGACATTTATTGAGCCAGTGCCACCATTCAGCGTGATAGGAATAATTATGGAATATCATTTTAAAATGCCAGTAATGGACAGAATGAGATACACTGGTACAGAAAACAAACAAGAGGAGATGTCATTGCAAATGAACACTATCTCTTCTGCTTTGATATATAATTGGCACTAGAGACAGCTGCCAGACGGAGTGCGTTTAAATAGAGACGCACAAAAAAAAAAAGTCTGATCCAATCTTTTAGCATTAAGATGGCAGTGTCAACTAGAGAGACAACACTGTCCAGCTGATTCTAACCTTTAAAATCCTTCGGATATTTATCAGTAAGACAGTTGCATTAGGTTAGGAAAAAGAGTGGAATAAACACCTAACACAAAAGCAGAGGAAACAGGATAGAGCCATTTATGAAATGTATTTTTATTGAATTTCCCGGCTTTATAATGTGAAACAGGCAGATTTACGACACAGTAAAACAGTTTTGAGTCATCAAGTGTTATACCCGGCCCTGCTTTCATCTATGACCTGCTATGACCTTATGGTAATAACTTCTGATGCAATTTTAGTAAACTGATAAAAACAAGCAAGAGTTATTTGCATTAATATACACACTTCTGAAGTAGTTTACATACGGGTATAAAATAATAATCAGCTTTGAGCATTCACCATCTGCAAATCCTCATGTGCCTAGAGATGTGTGAAAATTAGAATCGAAATGCCAAGCAAACATGAACTTATAACTTAGATTAGATTGAAAGAGGAAGCAATCTAATTCAACAATACTGCTTTCAGGCAAGTTTGAGTTTGTGGACATGTCACTGCCTTTTTCTTGCTCGGGTGCTGTGCGTCTGTATATGGCACAATGTAACACCCAGGCCTAATCCTGATAAGCAGCTCTGCTGTTAATAAAGATCAGTGCTGAGGCAAATATGACTGGCTGCATTCACTGCCTAAGATTTATTTGCCTTGTAGGAGGCCTCTGGAGTCCTAAAACACAAATTTAGATTTGCTGCTGCAGTCACATACAGTACAATACAGTATATGGTCGAATTGAAGTCCTCTAATTCATGTCCCTCACAAAGATTATTTCTGTACCAGATTTCATTTAACAGCTATGTGACAATTATGTTCCTATGTTTACTTAAATACCAAATTATTTTCAATGCATGACTAGGCTTGCTATTTTTAACTTTAACATTTACACAAAAGCATGGCTTTTTGAGAGCTGTGTCTGCAAGACTTAATAAACATAAAGCAGGATCACAACACTAATCCATTTATATCTACTGTATATTTGCTTATGCAGCTGAAACAGAGCACAAGAATGCAAAAAAATTTTTTTTTTTCTCTAGGTAGTTTGACGTGTTTTGCCTCAGCACGGTGGTTAAATTATGGTAATATATCCCAAAATATATTGCATTACTACTCAACCATCAAACCTAAGCAGGAAAGCAGCCCTTAGCGTTAATCACTGCTGCTAATGAAAGGCTGATACGAGTTCAAACTGTCACACTATTGAGTGCTTGAGGTTAGAAAATTGTTAAGTGCATGACCTATTTTGAGAATATGTTCACTGTACACAACACTCCTAATGATGCACATAGTAAATGCATGTACCCTAGTCGAACCCCTAACCTTAACGAAATAGTTCCATAGCAACACAGCTTAAACAACTCTAATTATTTTAATTACACAAATTATCCCTACCATGCTTAATGGCTATATCAACCAGATTGTAGCGCATTTCGGGTTGTCATTTCAGTAATATATGTGCATTTACAGTTTTCCAATAAAACATTCCCGTACAACTAGGCAAAAATACATGCATGGTTGGGTTTGTGCAATTTATTTCTCTGCTTGCCATTTATTTATGCAGTGTGAGAAATTATTTAATCATCCAAAACCAGTAATGAGCATTTCTACTATTTCAGGTGTAAGGAGAATAGGGTAAGGTGTAATAATATCAGCTGTGCAATTACAGCGGAAACTGCTTGCCATCAATGCAAATCACAAACACAGCTGAATGCTGGATTTTTTTAGGTGAACTTATAGATTTTATTTCATATTAACAAAATAAAAATGTTCTCTGTTTGCCTTAATATAATTTGAACGCCCTATGAGTCCCAAAAAGCCCTGAGAAAATTGACAAAGTGAAAGGACTTCCAGGTTGACAGTTAACAGTTAAAAAAAATGCAAATCATTATAGAATAATGTCTATTTTGGCTCATTTTCCATTTTATTAAGGAGAAAAAAGTCTGGCAATATAACACACAGCCTGGTCAGCAAAATATGTTGCAGTTTGCATTTAAGCAAGCAAATACTCTAAAACCAGTAATTGGACAATTACTGCAGTCATTAATTCATTACAGATGGCAATACTGTAGGAAATCATATTCTGTGCTCATAGAAATGATGTCACTGTGTTTCAGAATGGTCAAATTATTGGCCTGTATCAAGCGAAAACAAAAAAAAAAAAAAACTAATTAAGATGTAGAATGACTGCAGCTGTGGACATCATATTAAAACTTGGATGATTAGTGTTAAACGGGAACAAAATTGAATTACTGATCAAAGATCACCAACATTTAAAGCTGAACCATTAAAGAAATCTACAGTAGAAATCACTGCTATGTTTAATAGTGAAAGTAAGAGCATTTCCACATACACAACAAAATGATAACTCACAGGATTGAGACAAACAGCTGTGTGACCAAATGATAACCATGTGCAAGTGAGTTAGATAAACAAAAATTAAAATGATGCTATGTACAGTATAAAATACAAGGTGAGCTACGGTAAAGTAGCCCACCTTTGGCGATATAATGACAAGATGAACAAGCTAGTGGAAATAGAAGGCAAAATAAAGCCGGAATACTGCATACGTATCGTGACCACGTTGCCAGACAGATGGAAAGTTGGCAGACAAAGAGCAAGGGACTATGGCCTCCTCCAGAGAGCTTGGCACGGGTATTGGAGACGGACTACTTTTCCATGGCCCACCCTGTATGAACATGCAAAGTAGCATCTTTTTTCCTGCAAACCTTGGAAACGCAGGGTGCATTTTATCTCTGATGGCTTGAGTCTATGAAGAGCTAAGCATAATGGATAATTAAGTCTGGGTGCAACCCTGAAGTGTTGTCCTTAGCTGCTCTGAGGTCAGTTGAGAATTATTACTGTTGATTGTGCAGTCTTGAAATAGCTGGCTATGTAAAATACAACCTTATGAAACTATCGATGGCTGGACCCCAGTGTACTTATAGATGGTTACCACTTACTGAAAAAAGCATGAGCACTGCATCTTGGCATATGTATATATATAATGTGAAACAGCACAGGCTTTCATCTTATTCATATTTAGCTGGGAACCAGTCAAAGAAGCTAATTTGAGGTGATTAATATGGCTCTTAAACTGTATAAAATAATGTGTGCACATGTAATGAGTGTCTAAAAGCTTCACACTTGCCCTTGGCATATCCCTCACTCCTTCTCCCATGATGGCCTCTTGCGTCCCCTTCCCCCAGTTTTCAATGCATCTTCAATATCTCTACCCCGCTTTTTTTTTCTTTTTCTCTGTATTATTTTCTTTTTTCCCCTTTGCCTTTCTCCATCATCTTCTTTGCCACTAAACCTCTCTCTAATTCTCTCTCTTTCTGTCTCGTCTATAGCAGGTAGTCATTAGGAATGAGCAGGTGGTGCAGCTACTGATTGCTATGCGAGTGTGTCTTTACCCAGAACAGCCCCAGAGCAATGCTGCCTCCTTACATTCAACAGAGCACCGCAATAACCAAAGCTCAGCAGACCATCATCCGCTGTTCACTAAAAGAAAATCCTGTCATAAATGATTGTTTATTATTAGTTGCATATACCTCTACTACTTAGAACATATGTTTATACAGTAGCGGTCTGTATAATATTTAGTAATTATATATACTGTTACTACTCTGTAATAAAATAGACCAACATAAAAGATCTTCAAATGATGCATATTTAACATGTCATTTTTCTGTGCACATACAGTACATATTTGAAACTGGTTTCCATTAAATGCCGCCCTGTCATAAAACACTGCATGCCAAAAAAAGCATGCATTGAAACCTGTAACTGCTCAACAGATTGAGGAATTAATGAGAAAACAACAGTATTTCTCTTAATGAGAATATCCTACATTATGCTGATATTTGACTATAATTGTTACAACTGTCAAAAAGAAAAGTAATATAAAAAGGAGTGAAGCAAAGATGGTTTTGTGTTGCCTATGCAGATCCCTCCGGTGCTGCTTCCTCGCCTTAACCCAAGTGAATTGATTTTAATAAGACAAAGCCTTAAACCGATTTCCTACACACAGTTCTTTCACGTAAGATTGCAAACTGCTTACAATTTAGTAAAAATCCTCTGCTGAGTTGCCGTATATAAAAACCTACAACACTCCCACATCCTCTGTACAAGTCAATAAAACTAGGCTTTAGCAGAAGGCCATGTGATATTCCTTTTCATATATAAAGCAATAGCATACTGTAGAATCGACAATTTTCAAAAGATGGAATCAGCAGGAGGAAGTGATTAATTTGTTTGGAATTGAAAGGGGGCTTAATATTCTACACAACAGCTGCTTAATGGCAAAAAGCACCACAAGCAAGTTGCACTTACTCTAACAACAAAACAATAATTTATCTGGATAAATAATTTATGAAGTATTATACAGTATATGCTTCTATATATAATGCAACATCAAGATGCTTTTTGATTGTTGCAGTGATGGAAAGAGTACAACATCACACGACAGTAGAGACAAAACCATGTAATATCGCATGTACAGTAGTATTTTTTGTAAATTAAATAATTTACAAAAAATGCTGCAGAAATCCCACTGGTCAGGAACTATAAATTCATTATTTAATGTCAAAATAACATTATATTGTTAAACAGAAATTACATGTATTTATAAAATAAACAAGATGTAAGTAAAATTTGGTATAATATTTTATGTGGTAATTTACTTTCTGTGCAGAGATGCTTAAAAAAGGAGTCTCCAGTTCTGAAGCTTTAATAGGCAAAGTCTGCAATGTTGAAAAAAAACATTAAATTTAATTCAGTTTTATTTATATAGCATTTTAAACAATAGTCATTGTCGCAAAGAGTCTTTGCAGAACCAAAAAGTGTGAGGTGATATTCATAAATATGTATGCATTCAATTTTAAATGAACATGTGTTTGCTTGTGTGGCACGGTAGCTTAGTGGTTAGCACTGTCGCCTTGCACCACCAGGGTCTGGGCTCGATTCCCGGCCAGTGTGCATTCCTGTCTCTGTGTATTCCTGTGGAGTTTGCATGTTTTCCCCGTGCTTGGTGGGTTTCCTCTGGGTACTTTGGTTTCCTCCCACAGTCCAAAGACATGTAGGTTAGGCTAATTGGTGTTCTCAAATTGCCTGTAGTGTGTGAATGAGTGTTTGATTATGTGTATGTCTGTGTGCCCTGCGATACATTGGTCCACTGTCCAGGGTGTACTATGCACCGTGCCTGAAGGCTCCAGGTCCAAGTGAGTGTTTTGTTTTTTATTAAATAAGAAACTGTAATATTTATAAATTACCTTGGTCTTAAATGAATAAATCACACATTGTTACTATGAAAATAATCTTCTCCATTGTGGTAAGGGCTCTGTGTTTCACATCATACCACGGTCACAGTTTGTTTTTTCTTTTCCCTAACCGCATGCTTCTGGGAACTGTTTTTCAAGGAAATTAATAATTGGTATGATTTCATGTTTATACCAAAAATAAGATCTTTTTATTCTGCCCACATGAGACAAAAATGTCTTTTTGCGGAAGAGTGCACTCTTGTACATTCTGGACACTGCCTTGAGGGTACTGGCTATGAATAAAAAGCCCATCTAATCTGATTACAATAAAGTCCCGATTCCCAACATTACATTTCACTCACCGCCTCTCTGAATGATCTCTAACCTGCAAGACGAGACACCCTCTAGAGAGGAGTAATAAGATCTAAAGAAAATGGTGAAAGTTTGTGAGGCGAACTGCATAGCTTCATTATGAGTTCGGCATGCATGCGGAATGCTGAACGGTGTAGGCTGGTGTCTGATATATTGCTGCCACCCTAGGTGTTGCGTTAGCATAATCCAGATAATATCTGAGGTGGAAGAGGACTAGGAAATGTAGAATGTTTAGTCACCATTACATCCATTAGTCTGTAGCAGAAGCCGAGTGGGTTTTATCTAGGTGCCTCTATTGAAGCAAATAAGAAGTGTGCAAATAGCACTTGTGCAATTTTATACGGCTGAGTGGAAATCTTTATAAGTGTATATGGGCTTTAATAAAGGGGTACTGAGATGAAACCCAAAAACAAATTATGATACGAATGAACTGTAATAAAAATGGTAAGAGTTAAAAGGCTTTTTATTTACAGGATTTAATTTAAAAGACTGAATTTACCAATCTTACTTTTATATCTAGCTGTGCAGTGTACCTCTGCTTAGACCTTATGAAGCCACACTAGGGGGCCAAATACTGTAGAAATAGTTTGTACACACCAGTCAAAAAGTTAGACACAAGTTTAAACTTATTTACAAGATTCTAGAACAATAATAATTTTTTTTTTCTATAAAAAACTATGAAATAACATTAATGGCATTAGGTAAGTATTTAGTTATTATTTAGTTATTTTAGGACTGCTGTTCTGGAATAGTTCTGGCAAAAACAGTACTGTCAAGTGCTATTGCAAAACCCAAAGAGTACCATGATAAAACTACCTCCCGTAAAGACCATCCCAAGAAAGAAAAGACTAAATTTACCTGTTTGTTGCTGTTTATTTAGAGCAAAGTGCTTTTAGAGTCATCAGCTTCAGAATTTACCATTTAACAGCACCTTATATAAGAGCTGTTATGAAGGCTTTACAGAGCAAAAGTAACCGATACATCTCAATGTTTTACAGTGTAGAAAGAAATAAAAATCAGAAAAGACCAGAAATTCAGGTGGTGTGTCCAAACTTTTGACTGGCGATATGTATTCAGCAAAGACATGTAGCAGATTAAGTCTGTATCTTACAAATGTCTGTGTATAAAATCAGACCTTTGACTAAGACAAATATATTGCAAAGGAAAGGCTGCTGCTGGCATGCTATTTTTTCATTACGTAAGAAAAACACATGAATGAATCTATGACACTTTAAGGATATTGCCATGATTGCACACTGACAAACCAAATCAGTGTTAGATCATGCAGCAACAAATTTAATTCTGAGTAAAAACAGTCAGTAGTGCTGCATTAGTATAACAGTATTATACAAATAACTAAAAAGAACAAATATTATAGTACTGTACATTAACAAATCAGCACTCTATTAGTGCATAAACTAAGAAACTAACTGTTCTTCCCATTTTAAGTATGATTAGCAGGAAAACATGCATTTACTATTAACCTTTAAGTAATTTAAAATAGTACTGGTCTATCTATTACTAAAATAATCATAATAAAGTAGTAAATACAGTGGGGCAAAACATATTTAGTCAGCCACCAACTGTGCAAGTTCTCCCACTTGAAAAGATGAGAGAGTCCTGTAATTTTCATCATGGGTATACCTCAACTATAGAGACAAAATAAGAAAAAAATCTAGAAAATCACATTGTAGGATTTTTAATGAATTAGTTGGTAAATTCCTCTGTAAAATAAGTATTTGGTTACCTACAAACAAGCAAGACTTCTGGCTCTCACAGACCTGTAAGTTCTTTAAGAGGCTCCTCCATCCTCCACTCGTTACCTGTATTAATGGCATCTGTTATCAGTATAAAAGACACCTGTCCACAACCTCCACAAATCTCAACAGTCACATTCCAAACTCCACTATGGCCAAGACCAAAGAGCTGTCAAAGGACACCAGAAACAAAATGTAGACCTGCACCAGGCTGGGAAGACTGAATCTGCAATAGGTAAGCAGCTTGGTGTGAAGAAATCAACTGTGGGAGCAATTAGTAGAAAATGGAAGACATA
This sequence comes from Clarias gariepinus, assembly GCF_024256425.1. NCBI lineage: Eukaryota > Metazoa > Chordata > Actinopteri > Siluriformes > Clariidae > Clarias > Clarias gariepinus. The sequence goes on along the minus strand of NC_071104.1, from coordinate 25,964,192 downwards.
CAAGGCCACTGATGATCTTCCTCGATTTGGGGCACCATGCTAAATCTCACCCTGTGGGGTCGAAATGATCACAAGAACTGTGAGCAAAAATCCCAGAACCACGCAGGGAGACCTATTGAATGACCTGCAGAGAGCTGGGAACAAAATAACAAAGGCTACCATCAGTAACACACTGCGCCGCCAGGGACTCAAATCCTGCAGTGCCAGACGTGTCCCCCTGCTTAAACCAGTACATGTCCAGGCCCGTCTGGAGTTTGCTAGGGAGCATTTGGATGATCCAGAATAGGACTGGAAGAATGTCATATGGTCAGATGAAACCAAAATAGAACTTTTTGGTAAAAACTCAACTTGTTGTGTTTGGAGAAGAAAGAATGCTGAGTTGCATCCAAAGAACACCATTCCTACTGTGAAGCATGGGGGTGAAAACATCATACTTTGGGGCTGTTTTTCTGCAAAGGGACCAGGACGACTGATCCATGTAAAGAAAAGAATGAATGGGGCCATGTATCGTGAGATTTTGAGTAAAAACCTCCTTATATCAGCAAGGGCATTGAAAATGAAACAATGATGCCAAACACACCGCCCAGGCAACGAAGGAGTAACTTCATAAGAAGCATTTCAAGGTCCTGGAGTGGCCTAGCCAGTCTCCAGATCTCAACCCCATAGAAAATCTTTGGAGTAAGTTGAAAGTCTGTATTGCCCAGCGACAGCCCCAAAACATCACTGCTCTAGAGGAGATCTGCATGGAGGAATGGGCCAAAATACCAGCAACAGTAAAAACCTTGATTTCACAGGTGTGGAAACCTTGTGAAGACTTACAGAAAACATTTGACCTCTGTCATTGCCAACAAAGGGTATATAACAAAGTATTGAAATAAAATTTTGTTATTGACCAAATACTTATTTTTCACCATAATTTGCAAATACATGTAAATTCTTTAAAATTTTAAATCCTACAATGTGATTTTCTGGAATTATTTTTTCTCTATTGTCTCTCATAGTTGAGGTATACCCATGATGAAATTTACAGGCCTCTCTCATCTTTTTAAGTGGGAGAACTTGCACAATTGGTGGCTGACTAAATACTGGAGCCTGGAGCCTATCCCAGGAGGCTTAGGGCACGAGGAGGGGTACACCCTGGATGCATAATTTAAATGATGTATAATTTTTTTTGTTTTAAAAATCATATTAAACATAATATGCAAGCTGTGCAAACAAGAATGGAAATTCAAGCAATTTTTGGTCATTTAATTGTTGAGAGTATAGATATAATATTTATAAGGACAAACTACAGTGACTGATGCCTCATTAACAGCCACAGACAGTGTTGCTGCCATTTAGTATATTTTTTTTCATGCATATGGCTTTTAAAATATTACCTTCTGTAAGGTGAAAAAATATTGTGATATGATATTTGGTTTCAATAAGAGATTTACTCCTAATCGTAATGAATAAGCTCTGCTTGTAATATGAATAAATCAAACCAGTTACACAGCATTTATTTTATGCATTATCATTTCTGCACACACACATACACACTTACAGTATAAGGTGCATATGCAGTTAGTGACAGAAATTACGGCCAAAATAAGCAAACACGCTCTCGCTCATCGCCTCCAACGCTTTATCCTGTATACAGGGTCATGTGGTGCCTGGAGCCTATCCCAAGAGACTTGGGGGGCGGGGGGGGTATACCCTGGCCTGGCCAATCCATTGCAGGGCAGACACATACACACACTCATTACCGGAAATTTGGGAAACACCAATTAGCCTAATTTGCATGTCTTTGGACTGTGGGAGAAAACTGAACAGCCACCAAGCACAAGAACATGCAAACTCCATGCACACAGATGGAAATCAAACCTGGCTGGGGATCAAACCAGGACCCTGGAGATGCAAGGCGACAGTGCTAACCGCTAAGCCACCGTGCTGCCACAAGCAAACACGAATGTTTAAATGAAGCAACAAGTTCAGCAAATTCATAATATTTTGCAATTAAATACACACCGATCAACCATGATAATAACACCGGATCAATAAAAGAGTTGTTGATCCAGCCCTTGAGTATATACAGTACTTAAGGGATGTGCTAGACGAACAAGTCCAATCTTTGGAGGTCCCACCTTGCACCTTCCTAACTTACAGCACTTAAAAAAACTCATTGAAACGTCCATGTGCCAGACACCACAGCACACTTTCAGAGGTCTTGTGATGTTCAGACCTCGAGAAGTCAGAGATTATTTGGTGGCACACAGGGAACCTACAAAATACTGGGCATAATGTTTTAAGATTTTAATTTCATGGCTGATCATTGGATATGCTGAAACAAATAAATAATTAGAAAGCACAGCAATCGCTCATAGTAAGCAGCAGAGCATTATTAACTTCACAAGCTGTATTTTCACTCTTAGACATTACTGTGGAGCCAATGGGTGCTTTGTGACTTCATTCATGATAGTAAAGATTAGGACTTAACAAGGGCAAAAATGGTCATTGTTCAGGAAAAAGCAATTTAGCCCCTAGCGCTAACTGTGCCAGCTGCACCATCACTTTCCACAGCTCTCAGCTGCAGCTGTAATGCAGATCATTATGCAGAAGACTGCTTTATTTTCATCTCATTATCAGAGTGTCTGCAGTGCTTTTGCCTGAGCCACAGACCTGTGCTGGTTTAAAAAAAGATTACCTCTCTCCCGCTCTCTCGCTCGCTCTCATTCTAAATTAAAGGCACTTAAGAACCACCCATTTTTTCTGTCTGTGGAAGAACAGCAGGTCATCATGCTGAAGCTGACAAAAAGGAGAAAATTGATAAGAGGCATTGCACAGGCGATGAGCATAACCAATACAACAATTTACAGTGTACTGGGAAAAGAAAGAAAGCACCGTCTCACCAGGGTGGGAGGGTAAAAGTATCACAATCCAAGGTTTAAAAAGTTTGAGCAAGGCCCTCAACTGCTCAGATGTACAATGAGACAGAACGTAAGTTCCTCTGGATAGGGGTGTTTGCCAAATGAAGTAAATGTAAGAGAACAGAAAAGTAGAGAGATTAACCACAAACATTATGAAACCAAAGGTAACCTTGACCAAAGTGATGGAAAGGCAAAAACGTGAAGAAAGAAATGATCTGATCATGGTGCTAAATAAATAAATCTCATCGGTCAACCATAGTGGAGGTAGTGTCATAGGCTGTGCTTGTATGACTACTACTAGAACAGACTCGCTAATCTATACGGATGATGTAACTCATGATGGTAGCACTAGAATGCATTCAGGAGTCTACAGAAACAAACATTCAGTTTTCCAATTTACACAAAGAAGCAAACAAATTGGGAGGATCTTTGCCATGCAGCAAGACAAAGACCAGAAACACACTGCCAAAAAACAAATGACTTAATCAGCAGAAAAAGGAGGAAGGTTTTAGACTGGCCAAGTCGATCAACAGCTTTTAACACAACTGAGCACATTTTATTTGCTGAATAGAAGACTGAAGAGAAAAACTGCTTAAAATAAACAACAATTTAAAGAAGTTGCAGTACAAGCCTGGGAAAGCATCTCAAAATAAAGTGCAGGAGTTTGATTTTAGTTGGTTACCAGCTAGATGCAGGTGTTGAAAGCAAGAAAAACACAACCAAATATTAAGTGCAATTTACTTTAGGACTAGTTTTTCCAATACTTTTGCCCACACAAGTTAACATTTACATGTTACATGTTACATGACACAAGTATCAGGAGGTTGGGGGGGTAGATGAAATTCGGGCCCTTTGGTTCATATTTGTCTTTAGATCGTAAACCAAAATATCATCAGTGCACAGCAAAAAAAGAAAAGTCAGCCCAGCAGTTCTGATACTTGAAGAAACGTACTAATATGTCAGCAGTATATAAACGTTTCTGTTGCAATACTTACAAGTGGCCCTGAGTCATATTCTTATGGTACTTACTGTTTTAGGAACTTTAAAAAAAAATTTTTAAGATTATTATTATTATTATTAATTACCTTTATTCTTTATTACCTTTCTTAGTTAACAACTGTGAGCACATGTAACCGAGCATAAGCAATTTCCCTCTGGGATTAATAAAGTTATTTGAATCTTGAATCTTGTTAACATATTTTTTTCCATGCTTATATAGCTCACATGCTTATATAATAACAGTTCACTTTGGTTAGGGACATCTGATTTCATTTTGTCTTGGTAGGTTGTAAACGAATAAGGCATGAAAAGATTTAATTAATCCATTAGAGTAAGGTACATTGGGTAGATGGTTTTGATAGACAAGGACAACTAGATGTTTCTGGACCATATCAGACATGTCAGGGGGCCATTTCTAGACAAACTTGTAGTAATGTAGTTAAGTCACATGACCGTACAATTTGATTACTATTCATTATAATGGATTAGATTATCATGCACTTAAATATGTAAAGAAATTTCACCACTGTAATGAAATGAATGCTTTTAACTAGTGCAATCAGAATAAAGCCACAATTACAATGTGACCACAAAAGCTACTTTTAGCTTTTGTGCAGTGCTTTATAATGCAGAAGATCTCAGGAGAGAACAAAATACATGTTTTTCAGTCGTCATGGCAATCTTTTAAAACCTATTCATTAATTCATAGTCTAAGCTGTTGAGGTCAAATTAGTATAGAGCTTTTGAACACACTTTAAACACCAGCTCCTATGTCCTACTATATCATGCTAAAAATATCCTGAAACAACCGCCATAAATTTCTTATAAAGCATAAACGCAGACCATGACATATTTAATGGTAAAAACTGTAATGTGTTGGATGTGTACAATAATAGTTTTTGCTATAAACTGGAGACAAGTTTTTAATCCTGCATTTTCCACCAACACAATTGGTTCAAAACTGACACAAGCTCTATGTTTAAGAATTAAAATTACCATTCAAATACTGTAGATTAAGCACAATAAGAACTCAATACTCTGACCATCATTAACAGAGGAAAACCTCCTGCCAACTGTATCTTGACTTTTACACCCAGTAGTTCACCAAGTAGGCTCTGTGCAGCATACAGTACACTGACATTACTGGGCAAGTTTATCTTCTCATAACCCTTCTGTAATACTGAGAAAACAACAATAACGGCAGCAGATCATAGCATCTTCCGGTCGTAGATGAATCATAAATCATATAGAGCCAGAGTCAATATTATATCATTGCTCTTTATGCAAAGTATTTAGTTCAGAGAATGCCCTTCGAGATGCACATTTGAACTCTCATTGAATATGCATTACTTGCCTTTTACAACCATCAGAGCAATCTACACTCAACAAAAATATAAACGCAACACCTTTGTTTCTGCTCAGATTTTTTATGAGATGGACTTAAAGATCTAAAATTTATTCCAGATACACAATATCACCATTTCTCTCAAACAGTGTTCACAAATCAGTGAATATGTGTGATGTGTGACAAATATCAGAATATGTGTGATAGTAAGCACTTCTGCTTTGCTGAGATAATCCATCCCACCTCACAGGTGTGCCACATCAAGATGCTGATCTGACATCATGAGTAGTGCACAGGTGTACCTTATACTGCCCACAATAAAAGGCCACCCTGGAATGTGCAGTTTTTTGCTTTATTGGGGGTCTGGGGACTCAGAACCGGTCAGTATCTGGTGTGCCCACCATTTGCCTCATGCAGTGCAACACATCATCTTCGCATAGAGTTTATCAGATTGTCAATTGTGGCCTGTGGAATGTTGGTCCACATGTTCATGGATGTATGGCACAACAATGGGCCTCAGGATCTCATCACGGTATCTCTGTGCATTCAAATTGCCATCACTAAAATGTACCCGTGTTCTTCGTCCATAACAGATGCCTGCCCATACCATAACCCCACCACCACCATGGGCCACTCGATCCACAACATTGACATCAGCAAAGCGCTCACCCACACGACGCCACACACGCTGTCTGCCATCTGCCCTAAACAATGTAAACCGAGATTCATCCGTGAAGAGAACACCTCTCCAACGTGCCAGACGCCATCGAATGTGAGCATTTGCCCACTCAAGTCTGTTGCGGCGACGAGCTGGAGTCAGGTCAAGACTCCGATGAGGACGACGAGCATGCAGTTGAGCTTCCCTGAAACTTTCTGACAGTTTGTGCAGAAATTGTTTGGTTATGCAAACCAATTGTTTCAGCAGCTGTCTGAGTGGCTGGTCTTAGACGATCTTGGAGGTGAACCTGCTGGATGTGGAGGTCCTGGGCTGGTGTGGTTACACGTGGTCTGCGGTTGTGAGGCCGGTTGGATGTACTGCCATATTCTCTGAAACGCCTTTGGAGACAGCTTATGGTGGAGAAATGAACATTCAATGCACGAGCAACAGATCTGGTTGACATTCCTGCTGTCAGCATGCCAATTGCACGCTCCCTCAATGCTTGTGGCATCTGTGGCATTTTGCTGTGAGACAAAACTGCACATTCCAGGGTGGCCTTTTATTGTGGGCAGTATAAGGTACACCTGTGCACTACTCATGATGTCAGATCAGCATCTTGATGTGGCACACCTGTGAGGTGGGATGGATTATCTCAGCAAAGCAGAAGTGCTCACTATAACACATTTAGACTGATTTGTGAACAAATGTTTGAGAGAAATGGTAATATTGTGTATCTGGAATGAATTTTAGATCTTTAAGTCCATCTCATGAAAAATCGGAGCAGAAACAAAGGTGTTGCGTTTATATTTTTGTTGAGTGTATCATAGTCTTAAGCAAACACAACAATAATTTTATACCAAAATCTTACACACAGTCTATAGTCATTGTAAATTAAAAGAAATTTGCGGCTAAGGCTCTATGTTTTTGATTTGAGGATCTGTAAATCTGAGTTTGAATCATGCCATTGGAGGATTGTCACACCTCATACTTCCCAGCCACTGCATGCATTGCTGGTGCAAAGCCCAGTGGGAAAAATGGGAGGGTTGCATAAAGAAAGACATCTGGCATAAAACCTGTGCGGATAGGATGATCCGCTGTGGTGACCCGTTGATACAATAGGAGCAGCCAAAAGAAAGTTTTACTGACAGTATACAGTGATCCACAGCAAAGTGACAATTGAGTCAGTTCTTGCCTACACAGCAATTCTTCTATTAAATAAAGAGACAGAAACTGTAGTCATTATTCTGTTTGGAACAGTATATGCTGGCTTTATAAAGCTGATACAGGCCAGTTCATCCTGACATGAGCTGTAAAGGGGTTTCTCATGCTGCTAAATTAAGAAAATGCTTAAAATCAAGGCTGAGAGGACATATTTTGGTTCACATTATAGTACAGTATGTGCACTTGAGAAAAGCATTTAACAAGAAAACTTGTATAATAGCAACTGTTTTTCAATGTACCACACAGAACTCAACAGAACCAACATAATTACAAAATTCTGCTCTCTAGAGCTTCCCCCTTATGTCATCAGCACATGTAAAGTTTTTTCAAAAGTTTTGGTGTTTTGCATCACTTACATTATTTATAATATAACCGGAATTCAAAAATGAAAGCACTGGTAGCATTGTTAGAAATGAGACGGTCTTTAAAAACAATCATCAGTCATTTTGTGCAGGCAAACCAACATTAACATACCATGAGCACAATTCAAGCAATATAGCAAGGAAGGACTGAAAATCACCCCTCTCTGCACAGTGGATCACAGTGGTAATGTTATATAGTAGTACTCTACTGAACTGTGGATTCTTCTAATGCACATAATTCATTCTTCGGCTAATTGTTTTACGTTTTTTTTTTTTTTTTATGTATTCACACATTAGGTAAAAAAAATACCTATTCCAAAACAGCTCTGACCTCTTTGGGCACAGACTCCACAAGACCTCTTAAGGTAGCAGATTCTTTAATCTCTGCAAGTTTCAAGGTGGGGCATCCATCGATGGGACTAATTTGGCAAGCACATCCCACAGATGCTCAATTGGATGGCGATCTGTGAAATTTAGAGGTCAATTCAACACCTTGAACACTAAACTTTTGTCATGTTGCATTCATATGAATGCCAGGAGCCTAGGTCCCCCAGCAAGCACCATGCTCCCTGTGCCAGCATAAAGCTGTCTTGGGGAGGCGGGAACCTTTTTCTGATAATGACCACTGTGGGAATAGAGCCATTTTGAAAACATTTTGACCCAGATGTTTTTCTAATACAATTTGGCCCTTGTCAAGGTTGTTTTTTTAATAGAAAGTTTATCAGGTGTATTTGCTTTAAGATGTCATGTTAAGAAATGTGTTTTTTCGACATTAAGATAGACTTGACAGTTGATACAAAGACACAAGCATTTTAATAAAGTTTGATTTGTTGTTTTACTCATTTGTTGTGGTCTCAATAAGAATATGATCATAGGAAACCACCCTGAGAAACACACACCAACACACATGGGCACAGGCTACATGCTGAGAATAATGCTGCACAGGATAATGAGACACAAATATATGCATTAGTTCTTGACCCAAATTGTAGTCAAAATGCAGTTAAATCGACCATCACCTGGAGAGCTTCATCTTTTAACAGATAACACCAGCTGGATGAGAACATGCTGGCGGGTTTGGAGAAGCTGTCCATAAAAGAGGAAAGCAATGTGAAACTGTTCTGAGTTTTGTTAAAGTTATTCTGCATTGAGGCCAAGCATCAGGTCTTGAAGACAATGTTAAAAAAGAATATTTTCATATGTAATAACTGTTAATATACAACAGTTATATAACCTAAGTGTACATACATTTCCTGGCCAAAAAGAAAAAAAAGTCTCACACACTAATAGTTCATTGGACTGTCTTTTTCTTTATTTAAATCCAGAGTCTCATTAATTTCTCTCCAAGATCTTTCATTGATAAAGAAAGTCGGACCGCTTGTGAAAGTTTTCTCAAGCACATCCCAAAGATTCTTAATAGGATTAAGGTCTGGAAAAATGGCGTCTCATGCTCTGTGAATCACTTTTTCACAATTTGAGCCAGACAAACGCTTTTGGCCACACAGTGTATAGGGGTAGCTCTTGGTCTTTCTTTCCTGTAACAGTCCTCATGAGAGCCAGTTTTATCATAGAAATTTTTCTGACTTATTTAAAATAATGATGGACTTCATCCATTTCTTCATTGCAATAATATGCATTTGTAGTTGTAGTAAAAGGGCTACTGTACTTAATAGAACTATTGACTCTGTACCCACCGTTCCTCTGCACAAGACAAATGATGGTCTAAAGCACATTCAGAAAGAAAAGAAATATTACAGATTAACTCTTGACAAGGCACGCCTGTGAACTTAAAACTATTCCAGATGACTACCTCACAAATCTGTTGAGAGAATCCCATGAGTGTGCCAAGCTGCCATCAAAGCTAAATGTGGCTTCTTAGGACAATCTAAAATCTAAAACATATTTCTGGGCTGTTTAACACATAATATTTACATATCTACTGTATATATAATGTGTAATAGACGTGTTACTTGAATGTCAGGGCTCCAGGTGTGACTTCTGCCACTGGGGAGCTGTGCAAACAACTAACTCCATTACTGTAAGTAAACTAATTTGGCACTGCATGCTCTGTGGACATGCAACATGAACAAGGAAAACAGAACTGCTTTGCTTTTATGCAAACATTATTTTCCCTTAAAAAAAATCTCAATCTATTCATTTAATAATTGCAAAAATCTTTAAGACTTTAAAAAACCTGTATTGTGTTCCAGTACACAATACAGATACAAATATATGTCTAGGCATGATAAACAAACATTATTATGCGCAGTATGACTTTGGTTTGGGTTCAAGTGTTGTTTTATTATCTATATTAATAATTTAATACTGAATAATTAAAATTAAATAAAATTGACATTCTGATCAAAAAAGTTACCTAAATAAAACGGAAGAAGATCGTAGGAATGCAGGCCTTATTACTTACTTTACCTCTCTACTAGTGGAAACGGTAAAAAAGCATTTCAATTCACATTAACTTTGTGAACAGTAAAGTAGAAGGCCAGTTAAACACCCTAGCACATCCGTCAGACACCACATCATAAAAACATCATTTTCCCTTCACCCATTTCAGCCTTTCAGCTCTACTCTCTACACATTTTTCTATACAGGGTCTTTAAGCAAGCATGAACTATTTTATATGTTTAAAATATTCTTGAGAAGTATTGCAACTTGAGATTAGATGTCTTTATCCTGATGGATCTATTTGTTTTGTATGAAAAATTTGTTTGCAGCATTAGCACTTGTATCAAATCAATTTATTTTACTAAAATTTCAATAAAAGCAGCAGAGGTTGGCATACTGCTGATGTATAGGACTACTTTAAAAGTAAATCTTTTTTTAATTTCAGACACAGGTAGAATAAGTGACACTACAACATACAATTGATGGGTTTCACTGCAAAATGTGATATATCCGATGGATTTGAGTTTTTGTAGGCAATATATACCGATACATAATAGTTTGTGCATTAAGTCAAGGGTGAAAAACTACAAATGTAAAAATATGTATAATTTATGTACAGGGGTTGGACAATTCAAATAAATTTTATTTGTATAGTGCTTTTAACAACTCACATTGTCGCAAAGCAGCTTTACGCAATCAAAAGAATTTTGTATGAAATGTAAATGTGTATGAACCAAAATGATAAAATTGTCCCTGATGAGCAAACCAAGAGCGACGGCGACAGTGGCAAGAAAAAAATACCCAAGATGTCAGTAGGAAACTGAAACACTGGCCATTTTAGTGTTGGAGGTTTCATGGCTAAATTTGAACAGCCTGGTGGCCAATCTTTATCGATTGCACACTCCACCAGTAAGAGCAGAGTGTGAAGGTTTTATTAGAAGTGTAATAGCACAGTTTTGCTTAAAATACTGCAATGCACACAACATTATGGGTGACACATCAGAGTTCAAAAGAGCACCTCAGAGCACATCTGTTAACAAGACAGCAAGTCTTTGTGATGTATCACGAGCCACAGTATCCAGGGTAATGTCAGCATACCACCAAGAAGGACAAACCACATCCAAGAAGAGTAACTGTGGAGGCAAGAGGAAGCTGTCTGAAGGGGAAGTCCGGGTGCTAACCCGGATAGTATCCAAAAAACATTAAACCACAGCTGCCCAACTTACTGCAGAAATAAATGTGCACCTCAACTCTCCTGTTTCCATCAAAAGTGTTCATCTGGAGCTTCACAGGGTCAATGGACATGGCCAGGCTGCTCGTGCCAATGCCAAATGTTGGTTTCAATGGTGCCAGCAGCAAAAATCTTGGGCTGTGGACAATGTGAAACATGTATTGTTTTCTGATGAGTCCACCTTCACTGTCTTTCCCACATCCGGAAGAGTTATGGTTTGGAGAAGCCCCAAAGAAGCGTACCTCCCAGACTGTTACATGCCTAGAGTGAAGCATGGGGGTGGATCAGTGATGATTTGGGCTGCAATATCATAACATTTCCTAGGCCCAATACTTGTGCTAGATGGCCGCGTCACTGCCAAGAACTACCGAACCATTCTGGAGGACCCTGTGCACCCAATGGTTCAAACATTGTATCCTGAATGTATCAGGATGATAATGAACCACTAGCAAGACTAGGGACAGAGTGGTTTGATGAACATGAAAGTGAAGTTGAACATCTCCCATGGCCTGCACAGTCACCAGATCTAAATATTATTGAGCCACTTTGGGGCGTTTTGGAGGAGCGAGTCAGGAAACGTTTTCCTCCACCAGCATCACGTAGTGACCTGGCCACTACTCTGAAAGAAGAATGGCTCAAATCCCTCTGGCCATTGTGCAGAAATTGCATGTTATTCCCAGGATGAAATGATGCTGTATTGGCTACAGAAGGAGGCCCTACACCATACTAATAAATTATTGTGGTCTAAAAGCAGGCGTTTCAGTTTCATTGTCCAACCCCTGTACAATATCAGTATAATTTTTGTATTACTTTGCAAATGATATAAATCTACTTCCCACAGATAATCAGCCTGCAGATGTGTTTTTCGCCTCATAAATATGCAATTCATTATCAAGCCTATGTTGTTTAAGTTTTATATATAAACTCATGATTGTGTTTTTGTAGTGAGTTATACTGGCAGCAAATAAACAAGGAAACGAGGAAAACGTGTTTAGTGGCACATGTTTTTTTCTTTACTTGTTTTTTTTTCACGAGTTTAAAGCTTTTATAAAAAAGCATAAAAGCATGATACCCCACAAAGAAAAGTGCTTGTCTATGCAACGACTAACAAGCAAATCCCTTTACAAAACCCAAAAGCAAGCAACTTTGACAAAATCGCTTTGAGATGAAATGCATTCACTGCATTCGTCTTCAAATTTCTTGTTTTTATTTTTTTTTCCCTTCAATTGATTTCCATGACCGAAAAAATGCCCAGATGGTCAGTTCAATTCAATTAGATTTTTGGGCTTGATCTTTCCATTTGATTCCATTCAGGTCAATACCACTGTTTATGTTTGATTTGTCTGAAGCAGCTATATTTCTTATAGGATGTGAAGTAAAATAAAGTAAAAGTACACTACCCAGCCAAAAGAAGTCCCCACCTGTATTTAACTAAGCAAATAGGTAACGGCATATTGCTTATAGCTAGGCAATAACTGATGCACTCTAACGGATGCAGCGAGTAGCTTCTCATTTAGATCTTGGAAAATATGTTACTTTGTTTTAGAAGGGTCAAATTATTTGTCTTGCATCAATGCATTATTAAAACCTGGAAGAATCGTGGTATTTAAAATGTTAAGTTTTTTTTTTTTTTTGGACCACGTTTCTTTCTCAAAGATGATGATTCACCCCTAATACTAATAGAACAGTTTTTAACCAAATCTTAGTAGTTTCAGAAATCTTCTTAGTCGTCTTCTTTTTTTAATGCAGGGGAATAATTTGGCCCTTCTGTTAGAGAGTAACATCTTTGCCATGGCTACAGGATACTGTATGTCTTCTAATCAGAGGACGTCTTTATGTTTAGGAAATGGAAACTACAGTACTCACTGCATCAATTAGGGTTAAATATCCTTTTTGCCAGTTAAACCATATTAATCACTGCAGTAATAATCCGGGGGGAGGCTCTTACCTACTGTATTTGCTTAATTAAATGGTGGCAGGGCAGTATTTAAATTTCATATATATATATTCTTTGTCAATGTCCTTATGAACCTAATGCAACTGCAGACATTTCAATCTTCTCATCTACCAGCCAGTCTCTTTCTGTGAGAGCACATACCTAAATACAGTAGGGACTGTAGAAGAGTATTGCAGAATCTTCCTCCTGTAGTTTTCCTTCATTGCATTCATTTCAGATTAATGATGCGGCACTGATGAGACAGGGGTAAACAGACAGCAACGTGGGCTCTAAATGCACTATTGCCTACACTGAACTTCATCTGCATCTGCTCTTCTGGCATCTGGGCTGTTGAGAGTTGATAATGCTTGTCTATTAAAGATTTGTAGGTATGTCCATGAGTTGTATGCCATTTCGTGACTACACTGTCCTTCTGTAAAATGTCAGATAGTTGTGGAAGAGTAAATAAATCAGAGATGGTGTACAAGCTGCACCATTTCATACACACAGGTCTGAAAAGATCCATGTATCAGAGTGTTAGACAAAGAAACAGTGGGAATGTGGCAAGGAAAAAAAGGCAGCAGGAGAGGAGTCGGCTGGCCCTGCAGCAAGGACCTATAATATTCTCCAGCCATCTGCTGCTGCGCTTGTGCCCCTTCTGACATTGTGCCAGTGCAGAGCAGTGTACAAACAGCATAAAAGTGCATGAAGCAGCACAAAGCAAAAAACATTTTTTTAAATATTATTTTAAGCACTGTTTCTTGGTATTTATTAGGTGAACACAAAATTGGATTTTTTAAAATATCAATTCTTATTCATTATTAATTGGATTAAGTAGGAGATCCCAAATGAATTCATTAACAGTTGGCTAACTGACATTGCACAGGCTATGAACAGATTGCATGTGTCCAGCCAGAGATCCAAAAAAAACGCTGAAGACCAACATGCTTAATTCAAAGTTCTGAGTGTATGAATGGCATGCACCATGTTATGTTTTCTTTTTCTTCTTGATTCATTAGATCAGTATTTATAAGCATATGGTCAGGCATACTGTGAAGCCTGACGCACTAAAATGAGGTCTTTGAATGTAACGGAATGGCAAAGACAATTTCTTTTTTTCCTTTTTAGCTATACACTATATATTCAGGATATAGATATATATGTAAGATAAATATAAGATGCTAGATCAGAATTCTGGCCATTATTTCATCAACTTGGAACATGGCACTCATTTTAAGTGAAAAAATAAATAAATACTGATGCATAGTGTTAAGGTCCCACTCAAATTTGGGTGCATATCTCTGGCAGCACTAAGCTGGCAACTCACTGACACAAACAAACTGCTTAAAACATGTGTGGTTCATCTATTTAGTTTGTGAATTCCAAAATTAACTGCTGATGAGTGGTGTGCATGAGTGCATCACATTGCATAGGCCTTAATATTTTTAAGTTCAAGCATTTCTAACGAGAGGATTGTGATACCTTCGCCCATGCCCTGGGGAGTTTGTTGATCAGGCCGCTGACTTTTTTTTTTTCATAGCTCACCTAATGTTTGCCATCAACTATGTACTACAGTATAGGTTGTTCACGCATGAGGTCTCATTTGCTTTACTGTGGGACAAAACTGTTACTGGAGGTCAGAATGTGATTTTGTACATAGGAGGCACTATTACTAGCTCTCAAAATGCCTTTGGTTCGTGTGTTTATGACTTCTTGGATCGATTAAACGGATAATCCACGAGGAGATTTTATCGACCGCCACAGGTAGTTGCTCATAACGAGGGGGATTTTTAAAAATTGACTGAAAATCTTTGTGTGCATTCAGGGGAAGCAGCGTAAGATAATGCTTGTGAATGTGCAGCGGCCATATCTTTAAATAGAACACATCTTGTTCACAAAAATGTTTCTTTGCATTATAAGTCTTTCAGTTTTTGTTTTTTCTTCTGCATCTGTACCACTGGATTTATGTATAAGAATACATAAATACGATAATTTACCAAGAATACAACAGTAATTGGCATAGTTTGTGTGTGTGTGTGTGTGTGTAAGTAATTAAGTGAAGGTTTAAAAACAACAATACAATAACTGACATTTTATTTCCTTTGCGAATTGCTTCTCTTTATAATGCAAGAACCACCACTATATGAATAATAAAAAAAATTGTCTGCACATGGTCAAAACTCACTCTTTCAATTATATCTTTACGTTTCATACATTGAAAGATACGAAACCAGTCTCAGAAAATTTGGTGTCTGTATGTTTGCATGTCTGTCAGCCCTAATGTGTCACAGTATGGCAAAACTGGCTAGACAGAATTTACAGTAATTAAACATTGCTGGTCCTTCTTTATTTGCCTGAAGTTAAACCTGTGCAAAATGGTTTTAGAAATGAAATCAAAATTGTGAGTACAAGGAAAATTCTGAGCAGTTATTCTGAGAAGTTTTGACAGCGTACTGCACATGCGTCAAACCGTGGGCGCCTTGAATCGATTGCTGAACAGAATTTAATGAAACTTTTGCAGTACTGCATGTCAATATCTGCCTGAAGTTGAACCTGCACCACAAGTGAAATCAAAATGTTGAGTAAAAGCGATGTTATGAATAGTTATGTGCTGGATTTACTCTTTACTATACTCTACTTAAAACAAGCTACTAATAAGCTACACGGAAACCTTGGATTGCGAAAAAAACGTAGTTTGTGAGCGTTCCGCAAGACAAGCAAAATTTTTTTATAAAAAAATATTTTTATATAAAATTAAACTTGGAAAACGAACAAGTCTTGGTTTACGAGTACCGAGTATCATGTATCATGCATGTACTTTTTGTTTTAATGTCGAGCGTCACGTGATCACAACTGAGCGAACGTTTTTTCTCTCTCTTGCGCTGCTTTTTGTGAGTAATCAACTCCCCTGCTAGGCCTTAGTGCGTGTCTTTTACTGGTATAATCAACATCTGTGCACGTGTGTACTGTTTACTATAACACTGTGACCATGTGTGTGCGTAAAACAGATTTTATTTTGTGTCTGTATGTGTGTGTACAGCGCGCGTGTAAAACAAAAGCAAGGTGAAAGATCCATTTTCTCTCACTGGATCAGCCTGCTCTATGTGTCTGTGTGTGCATCATTGAACACTATGCTTTTTTTAAAGGTAAAGTGCAGGTTAATTTGTTTTATTTTTACTTAATATTTTGTGTTAATTATTTTTATGTATTTATTTTTTGTGGCTGTGGAAAAAATAATTTGAGTTTTTATTATTTCTTATGGGAGAATTTGATTTGGTTTACGAGTGTTTTGGAATATGACCAGCTTCCTGAACAAATTATGCTCGTAATCAACGATTCCACTGTACTTGCTCAATGTAAACAAACACCTGTAGCAATAGATATTGATTAGAAAGCTAAACCGAATATTTTTACTTGTATTAGTTAATATTTTAACCACTGAAATAACAGCGCTGAAGTGGTACTGTATAAGTGAATTGAAAAGTGCTGGAGTCGTTTTAAGACAAAATTTAATCTTTATTAGATATACTTTTTAAAATTCTCATATGAAATTCACCCTCTGATTACCAAACAGGGAGTGTATTAGGCTGATGACAAAAGTACAACTTATCCTAAACCAGGCGTAACATACTGTACAGTACTCAACCTTACAAAATGTTACTTTTTTGTATTAATGAATTAGAGGGAGTGTTCTGCTGTACAGTACGTAAGCTTCAACCCTAAATAATAATATCACGGATTACATTACAGCTGATCTGCTTATTTTTAGCTTTACATTTTTGACCATTTCTACAAGCTTTTAAACAGTCAACAGCAGGTACCTAGACTAGTCCAAAATATTTGGTGATCTTCTGCTTATACTGTACCATACTCTGGCAATAACATCCTAACTAGTGCAATATGGTCTTTCCCCCTAATTATTCATTCTGTTTTTCACTTCCTGCCATCCAGAGAAATATCTCAATACTGTAGGTCATGTGACTGCAAACAACCTATTGTTTTTACCTGTTCCATGTTGGTACATAAGCGATTTACCATTTTTAACAGCATTCAAAAGGGTTTGCTTTTCTCCCACAAAACAAAGCTTACTTTTGGTTTATCCTTTGGCAACAAATTAAATTTGTACAAATGATAACCAGAACTTAGACTTGGAGTAAACATTCAACATTAAACATTAAACATTATCTGTTGAGAAGGGCAGGCCTGGACAATAAGATATATAGATTTTTACACACAACACTGTGTTCCAAGTTCTTGGGGTTTTTCTCTAGTTACATTGTATATTTTACAATCCTTCTGTCCTCCATACGTTAAATAAATAAATTATATAATAAACAAATATGCGTTTTTAATGTAGTCCTACTGCAAAAACAACCCTCAAATTAACAAAACACTATTTTGTCTTTTTTTCTGATTTCCAATATTGAGACCCAGTGATACACATCACCATATACTGTACATCTGTTTTTACTCACTCACACAAATAGAAAAAACATCTCTATTGTTGATGGTACATTACCTTTAGAATGATGTATGATGGAGGACAAAGAATTGCAATCAAAAAATTGTAATTCAAGTGTGCACACTTTTGTGAATGCTGAGGTGTATGTGTGTGTGTGTGTGTGTGTGTGTGTGTGTAAGGGGGGGGGATCAGAAATCCAAATGGGAATGCTATTTTATTACAATTCAAGATCTAAAATCCTCACTTCCAGTGATCACTGAAAAATCTTCTCCCACTCATAGTACTCAACATTTTTTACGTAATTCATTCTCTTTACCAAAAGAAACAAGTCCAGGTCAGACTGTGACAGTAAAAATCGATTTTAACTTTATTTCTTTTTTATCCTTATATCTCTGAGGCAGAATCTTAAATAGTGATTTATATTCGACAGTGGTCCACTGAAGCCCAGTTCTAAAGCCCAGTGTTAAACCCATGCCCCTGCATGCACAAAATCTACCTAACGCCAAGGAGAATATAAACACAAAAGTGCATCAACAGTCAGACAGTTTACTAAGGCCTTTAAACAGGTCTGGTGGATCAACAGAGACAAGCTGACATTTAACACAGCACTTTTCAAAGCACCAGTATGACTCCACAACCTTTTTTATTTAGTTTATACTCTCGTCATGTTGAATATGTTAAAAAAATAAAATCTTCACAAGTTCATGAACATACAGTGTATATAAACACAGGGCCAATTGATAAAGTAACACCAACTTCAGCCATATATATATATATATGTGTATGTATGTATGTATGTGTGTGTGTGTGTGTGTATGTGTATATGTATATATATATATATATTACATTATATATATTACATTATATAGTATTATTAGGACTATTATAACCTAGGTAAGACTCAAAAAGTCGGTACTGAAAGCAGGTATTACATTTAAATTTAGGCATTTGGCAGACGCTCTTATCCAGAGCGACTTACAAAAAGTGCTTTAATGTTTACATCATTGGATACATACTTACACTGGGTTAACTAGGTTAATAACTAAGTGCCATTAGTCCAATACAACTTTTTTTTGGGGTGGGGGGTTGGAGGGGGGAGGTGTTAGTCCAAGTACTGGAGAAACAGATGCGCCTTGAGTCGTCGTTGAAAGATAGTCAAAGTCTCTGTTTTCAGTCATCATGTTCTTACTAGTTACTAGTGCTGTCTATTGATTAAAATTTGGTTTACCACAGTTATAGTCTACTAATAACTTTACTAAAAATACTAGTGACTAATCATAATTAATCACAATCACAAATACTCAGATTTACTTGTACAAATGCGCAATGTTGGAATAAAGAAATGGATGACAAACTGTTTAGAGGAAACAGATTATTCAGTTTTATCATATCTTAAAAATGAACATTAAACAAATGTTAAATTAATATCTCTGCATGCAGTGGTTGGGAAATATGAGGTCCTCAGATCCAAAAATCAATAACCCACAGCCTTAGCCACCTGAGCCACCACTCTCACATCTTACATTTAATGTATTCTTGTAAAAATAGTTCACACAACTTTGGTTTTATCCGAACTTTCATTTACAGGCTTTATGAGCCTGTAGCACAACTGGTAATGTTCCCTTAGTCAACTTGTTATTCGCACTAAATGTGCCACTATCACACACAGCCAGGTAACCGCACTGCCATTATGGGAAGCCATTAGGGCTTGTTCATATGATTAATCTGCATTAAAAAAATAGCAATGCATTAAATCACACACGTTAAGGCGTTAATATTGTCAGCCTTTGTTCTAACCTAAACTTTTTTTTATTTTTTTTTTATCATTTAACAAGAAAGGTTTCATAGCTATCTGTATTAGTTTTAGTTAAACCATCGCATTTACCATCTATGGCTTTTGGCAGACACCCTTACATACAGGATAGACAGGAAAGAAATCATCACCATCATATAGATCCTTATGCTCGTTCACTAGGGTACTGGCCATCAGCACCATCACTTTAAAACAACACTGGGAGTTTCTTTGTTTTTTTTACTGAAGGAAATGGAAGGTTTTTAGATGTTGCTTGAAGACTGTCAGTGACTAGGCTTTTCAGAAATCTACAGAAAGTTTATTCCACCAAGAAGTTGCCAGAATAGAAAAGAGTTTTGATGCATGGCTGCTTTGTAACCAGAGAGATTGCGAGACCAATCAAGCAGTGCTAGTGGACTGGAGGGAGCATGGTGCAGGGTGTGATAAGTTCACAGGCGCTAAAGCAAACCAACAAATGTAAATGCATGTTGTAATACATAAATCCTGGGTGTTAGATTGGACTAGACATTTTTCCAATTAGATACAATGAAATGATCCATTTCATTCATAGTGTTATATTGATTACTATGACATGCCTGTGACGACAGGACAAAAAAACGCCAGCCAAGTTACAAAATAACTACAAGACCTTGCTAAAAGAAATATGCTGAGAGGGGCAGAATCAGATAGGTATTGGACAATATTCGGTGCTCTGACAAACATTTAATGACATTATTCCGTATATGGAGATGTCAGGGGTGCAAAAACATATTTCACTGCATCACTATTACTGACAGGAGGGGGTGCCATGCCATTACTCAGCTTGATGTGGGCGAGTAGAGCAGGCCCTATAAAAGTGGCTATGCAAGAGCAAGCAGGATTGCAGTGACCTTTGACAGTACACTCACAATCGCAGTAAGTTCAATTTGCCAAACAAGCATTACCTGAATTTGTTACACACAGTCAAGTCACAGGGACATGCTCCTCCAGAAACTCATCTAGATGCATCGGATAAGAACACAGCAACACTTTCACAGGGGGAAAACAAACCCATGATCATTTGCCCTACAGCAATTCAGAAGCAATTTTCCCCAAATGTAATACAGAGATATAATGAGCAATTTGGGTAATATGTTGTTCATGTAATGGGCTGTTCCTGATCTCAGGCACGTCGCACTTTAATACAGTGATGACACCGAAGTCCTAGCTGAACCCTCCGAAGAACAACATCACAGGCAACCTGAGTCAGTACTGAAAACAAGAGACTTTCTTTTAAAATTGCCCTTGATAGCCTTAAAAGCTCTGCAGAGGGTGTTGAGTATTATTGCTAATTTGTCCCATGGTAACATCCCATTTGCTGCAGCACAGACCTTGTTGGCAATTTATCACTTCCCTGACAGCCACTGACCTCAGTGATAGCATTGATCCAACACCAACCCCTGGGAGGTCACTGGAGAAATGTATGATTGGCTTACAGACAGACACCCCAAGTTATTATCAGGATCACTGAGATTTCTAGAATACATGTTTGTTTGCTATGGGTCAACAATTTGGTGGTTCATTCAGAAACATCCTGTCACACTTACACACACACGTCTGTTTACATGTATTTGCTTTTTTTAAAAACATTTTTCTTTGACTGCATGATGTGATTTTGTTATGTCCTTCTAACTGCTATTCTAATTCCAATGAGTGCAATAAGTGGTTAAAGAGGATGAAATATTTGTTCTCTAGGGTTATGATGACACAGTTGTAACAAGCATCAGATTCATCAATACACATGATCGCAAGTAAAATTTAAATACTGCATTCATGGGGTGTCGGAAATGATCGGAAAAATAAATTATTTCCTTAATTAGAAACATCTTGAGAACTTCGGAAAGCTTTGATAATACGAATCCAAAACACTGTTGCAGTAATGTTACTATCCATTTTATTTTTGTAGACTAAAATCATTATTCACAAATCATCAGGAAATGAGAGACCATCCGAGATGCGCGCGAATGCAGCAACTAACGTTACACTTGCTCTGACGGCAGCAGATGGTCTACAGCTATCTTAGCTTGATAAATTAAACAACTTTCGTTAAAATGCCTAAAACTAAACGGTCGAAAGTGTGGCTATATTTCACAAGAAAGGATTTAAACACCGCGACGTGCAGCAAATGTTTTACAGCAGTCATGTTTTTAGAAACATGTCAAATCTAACGTTTATTTACAGAATAGACTTAAAAGCAGAGGTTAGTTTCAAAACCGTGTTTAAATGCTTGCGGACAACAGCTGGCACTATCGGTGTGGATGACTCCAGCCCCAGTCATACCAACCGTAGCAAAAAGGAGTCCGCCGCTTATAATGACGACAGCAGCCTTTCCGCAGGTTAGTAGGAGGCTAATGAAATGTTAATTGCAAAATGCAAATCTTGCATTTCTGCCAACAAATGGTCAAACGATTATCATACTAACGTAACATGGATTCTGTTTATCATTATGGCTTTCCAGCTGGTACTAGTAGTACTACAACAGTACCTATATACTTATATATACTTTAAACATATTGTTCAATTTTAAGCATTAAATTTTTTGTTCAATAAAAATGTATTCTTAAGTCATCCGCCATCATTTTGTGGTTTTGTAAAGTATCGGTTCAGGCACTGTTTTGGCACCGGTACCGTTTTAAAAGTATAGATTGGGCACCGGTATCGGAAAAACCCAAACGATACCCAACCCTAGTTATGAGAGCAGACTGTGATAAAAAAATTCATATAATAAAGTTCATTACCTTTTCGAAAGTACTACTGTACAGACATAATTAAACAAGACTGTTTGTGGTCAATTAGACTGATCAATTAGACTAATCAATTAGACTGATGTGGACGACAGAGTCAACCCTTTATTAATTGAAATTTAAAACCATTATGTTTTTAACCAACTATTCAGTCTGGTAAACTGACTAAAATTTAGTCAATTAAGATTTTGACATTGTCCATCTGGTCATGCCAAAATCCACCCATCTTTACTTTTAAACAGATCCATTTGTTAGAGTGTATTTAAATAAGTACAACTCTTCCAAGTTTAAGTGGTAAAATATATTCTGCAGCAATTTCATTGTCATCAAAAGGCTTTTTATTAACCAAAATATACTGCTGAAAAATAGATGAAATGGAAATATGTTTTTAAAAATATAATTTGACAGAAATTTACATTTTCTAATCCTAATGCCATGAAAATGTATTTACTTTATTTTTAATTTATTAAAGACATGGATGGAAATATTTTGCGAAGTATCTGTATATTGTCTTCTTGCAGGTAATTTTAAGAAAGTGCTGATGCTTAACCAGCATGTATTTCAAACAGCCTAAGGTCTACTTAATTAAATAAATATAAAATTAAATGCAAACTTTTCTAAAAGTTTAAGGTGAAAATGTGCTCATTCATACTACAGTGTACCGAGTACCGAGTATCATGTATCACGCATGCAGTTTTTGTTTTGATGCCGACCGTCACATGATCACAACTGAGCCAACGTTTTTTTTTCTCTTTCTTGCAGAATTGTGGGTAATCCTCTCCCCTACTGGGTCTCACTGCTCATCTCTTACTGGTATAATCAACATCCGTGCAAGCGTGTACTGTCTAAACTCTGCTTTTAAGTTCTATTCTGTTTACTATAACATTGTGACCACGTGTGTGTGCGTAAAACATTTTATTTAGTGTCTGTATGCGTGTGTATAAAGCAAAAGCAAGTCTCATTAAAGAGGTTAAAGATCCATTTTCTCTCTCTGCTCAAGACTCAGCCTGCTTTTTGTGTCCGTGTACGCGTCATTGGACATCGTGTCCCTCACACACACACACACACACACACACACAGTTTCTCGCAGCTCTACACAGAAACACTGCTCTGTCACAATTCTTTTTTTATAGGTAAAGTGCAGGGTAATTTGTTTTATTTTTACGGCAGTGATTTTGTTAGTGTGTTGCTCAATCAAGTGTCATTAAAGAGATTTCTTGTTTATTTTTCCAACAAAAAAAAAACAGTGTTTCCGTTGTGTGTGTGTGTGTGAAAAGAGTGGAGGAAGGGTAACTGTGTAAGACGAGATGGGGAAGAGGGGGAGGGGCTTCTTACTTTAGCTTTACACACACACACAAACATACAAATACACAAACGGAAACACTTATGTCTGGATTTATTTTTTTTTATTTTTGGGGGTAAAGTGCAGGTTAATTCGTTTTATTTTTACTTAATATTTTGTGTTAATTATTTTTATGTATTAATTTTTTTGGGTTGTGGAACGAATAATTTAAGTTTTTATTATTTCTTATGGGAAAATGTAATTTGATTTACGAGTGTTTTGAAATACAAGCCTGCTTCCGGAACAAATTATGGTCAAAATCCAAGATTCCACTGTATGTATGTGTGTGTATATATATATATATATATATATATATATATATATATACACACACACACACACACACAAAACAGTCACATTTACCATTACATAAAACCATTAACATTAAAACCACCCAGATTTATTTTCCTCTGGCCCCTTGGAGTGTGGCCACACAAGATTTCTGGGGACGTGATGTGGTGTTGAAGTGAATACCATTAATAATCTTGTTTCAGTGGCACCTGTCAAAAAGTGTGATGTATTTGACACCAGTCCTGGAAGCAGAAACAAACTGTCAAGTGTAACCATCTGAGCCACCTTGACAAATGCTAAGTTGTGATGGTTGGATGACTGGGGCAGAGCATTACCAGAATGGCAGGGTATCCCTGGTATACAGTGGTTAGTACCTAGCAAAATGAGTCTGACAAAGGACAACAAAGGCCAAGACCAAGGTCTTGGGCACCAAAGGATCACTGATGTGTGGAGGAGTAAAGGCTAGACAATCTCTTCTGATCCCACAGAAGAGCTACTGTAGAACGAATCGCTGAAAGGGTACACGCTAATAATAGAAAGGTGTCGGAACATACAGAGCACTATAGCCTGTTGTGTATCGAGCTGCATAACCATAGGCTGATCAGAGTGTCCGTGTCAGTGTGTGTGTGTGTATGTGAGAGGTAAAGAGAGAGAATTATTGGGGAAGAGAGGGCACCAAGATGTACCATGGAAAGGCAAGCTGACAGAGGGAGTGTGATGATTTGGGCAATGTTCTTCTAAGAAAAATTAGGTCCTGGCATAGACCACTTAAATAAAATTTTGCTGCAGGCCAAGTAAACCTCTTCATGGCAAAGCCATTTTTCTAAAAGCAGGGGCTTCTTTATGCCAGATAAGCAGCCTTGCCATTTAAAATCATTTAGGAATGGTTTGAGGATCATGAAGAGTTCAAGGTGTTATCTCCACCAAAGGTCAGGGACACTTTGCTGTATTAAGAACAATAATGGTATATACTGTGTATGTATGTATACACACACTCACACATACAGTATATAAACCTTTCAATTATGTAAATTGCACATTCAATCAATTACTTCCACTTACCTGACTCTCAATTTGACAGCTCTATAATCTCATGTTTAAATATTTCCATTTCCAGTTGTGCATTGACAGGCATTAAAAGTTGTGCTCAGTACAACACAAATTGTAGAGGTTGCTAGTACAATATGAAATACAGTATATGATCTTGTGGCACTGCTACAACTGTCTCTACATAGAATAAATTGACAGATTACATTTAGCTAAATGATCAATACCAGTAGAGGATAAGTTATTATGGTCAAGGCAGAAATAAACAGGGGCGAAAATGACATGGGATTTTAAAGTTGGTTATTTTGGTTTGAGGTTGTCCTCGAAAAATACAAATGATGCATGGTGCTGTCCATTACTTTTTTCATTTTTGTTCATTACATACATCATTTGATTCGAGATGCTAGCCTCCAAAAATAAAACATTTTAAACTTTTACATTATACAGTACTAAAATTTGTAAACACTCCAGGTCTCTAGTCCTGTAGTTAGTCTATGCACCAATGTACCGTTTACAGCAGATATTAACTCCTCTATACCCTGTTATTCTTAAACTTTGCTATGCTACAGCATTTATTAAAGCACTGAAGTCAGTTCACAGAAATACTTTTGAATATGCATGTGGACCGTGCGCCACAAGATGAAGACCATTGATAACATGGTGCGTAACACAAAGTTTAAGATTTTTTCACTAGGTTCTTCCCAGGAGCTTGTGGTGGGAAGCTATTCATGAAAATGACAGAGGCTTTACGAATGAAACAATGAATTTATCTATTGTATGCTGAAGCGTGTAACATGATAAAGTAGGGTTGGCAGGCCTTGTGGTCTGGTAGAAATCAGGCTGAGAGAAATCTAGTTTGTGGTGCATTATTCATCATCTATCCAGCCTCTGGTTATAAAATGCTTCAAGCAGAGCTTGTTAAATGTAATCTCACTTCAAGAGCTACAACTCCACAAAATCAGGTTTATTTTTTTTTTCAGGCCCCTCTTAGAGTCATATCAAATCAGGTTTCCAAAGACTTCTTATTCCCAAAAGGCAGCATGACCAGAAGGCAGGAATTCAGGGCTGGTGGCAAGTATTAATACTGCATGAGCATGTCAGCACACATATGAATGTGCCCAGGAGCAATGTTCTTAAACCCAATGTGTTTCAATGAACCTATAGGTATCCAAGGGAAAAAAATGCCAAAACATTTAATTGTACCAGCATGCACATAATACAATGATATATCCAATTGAGGGACCACCAGAAAAGTTTTGAGAGGGGCCTTCGATACCCCTTTTCCACTGCTCTGGTTTCCGTGCCGGTTCCCAATTTTGGAACCAGTGCCGTGCTTTCCCGCAGAAAAAAATTGGTGCCGGTGCCCAAAAATAAGCACCGAACCGGCCCCTAAACTCTGCTGGTCTAGTTGCGAGAACCCTTGACGTCATGAGCGGTGGGCGGAGTTAGTGAGTGTTAAAAAAAATGGCAGAGACCCAAAGTCCGTTAATGTGGAGCGCGGACGAAACAAAAGCGCTTTTTCGGCATTTTGGACATTTGCCGAGATTCAGCAGAAATTGGAAAGTGCTTTAAGAAAAAAAAGTGTATGGGGAAATAAGAGAAGAACTAATAGTCGCAGGCTTCACACGAACAACTGACCAAATAGTGAATAAGCTAAAAAAAAAAACTGAAGGTAAGACTTTCAGCGGTTATAACACGTCGAATAAACTGCTTTTGGATACTAAAATACATTTTCATACTAGTTTGGAAATAAACTGACTTCGGCCATGGTCGTGTCTGTTTAGTGCGCGTGGCCTGTGACGTATTATCATGCAGCTCCCGCTGAGCTCCTGTCTAGTGTAAATGCGGGCTGGTTCTCGGTCGTTCCCAGCACCACTGTAGTGGAAATGAGGTACGAGTGGTAAAGTGCTCGCCCTATCATCCGGGGATCACTGGTTCAATCCCTGGGTGATGCTGTTACCTCTCACAGCCGGAGGCCTAGAGAGAGCTGATTCGGCTAGCGCTTTCCTCCGAGTGTGTTACTCCGCCCCTAACGGTGCGTGTGCAAGCAGTTTGAAAAGATGCGGGTCATGGGGTTCGGAGGAAACACGTGATAGTCTTCGGCCCTCCCGGCTGAATGTTAGTAGTAGCCTTAATGTGGGAGCCCCCTAGTGACGAGGAGGAATTGGCCACGACTAAATTAGGGAGAAAAAATCCAAAAAGAAAACAAAAGAAAGAAAAGTTTTGAGAGAGAGAGAGAGAGAGAGAGAGAAAATCACTACTCCTGCTTTCTGCCTTCATGTATGAAAAGAGAGGTGTAGCTCGTGCTCAATGTTCTAAGTCACTGCAGCAAGCTAAAATCAGATTTACATTCTAATAAATGCTTGGATCTTACTTTCCAGTCTAATGAATGCTCTGACAGAACAGAACTAGCTCCTGAGTTTGTAATGAATATGGGTTCTGCCTTGTTGAGAACAGGCCACAGAAATGCCACTAGTATCCGCTTAGGGCAACATCTGCTCTCCCTTTTTCACCGCACTGTGTTAAAGCACCTTCTTTAATTACCATCTATAATTCACATCCAATTGATCAGTGTTATTGACAAATAGATTAAAAGCAAGAGGAGAGCGGTGGCTAAAAAAGACATGTTGAATCGTTTAAAGGTGAAGAAAGAGAGAAAGCACTGAGAGACTTACAGAGAAGGCATTCACCATTCAGCAACATCACATACAATCCTGTGCTCGTCAGTAATCTTATATTTACAGGGCACATTTACAATTAGAATGTGTCTAATACAGATCATTCAATTTACTTAATGTTTATGTGCATTGTACTTTTTAAAAAAAAAGACACTGTCAAGAAAGCATCTTTCCAATTGTTTTATTCCATGAATCTCTCTAATAAGGCATGTACACAAGACCACACAAAAACTCCCTGCAACAACTCACTAAAGGAAATCCTTTTTTCGGAGTGATACCAGATATTGCAAGTGTAAATCATGTCGCTTCCATGGCAGTATATTAGAACAATATCACCATCAAGGTCCAGCTGTCGTACTGAATAGATGCGGTCATAGACATCAAAGCCACGCTGATATCCTGCCAAACCTCGAGGGTGATACTGCTTTTATACAATAGTTTAAAAAATATATAATTTATTACCAAATATTATGATTTGTTTGTAGTGGTTTTGCTTCGCCAGGACGTATCCTTTCGCAACTGGTGGAACTACAGTAAATAACCGCGGCTGGCAACCAACAGCTAACAACCAACAGTTAATGAAGAGAATAAAACATGGAGGTGTGGGTCAGTCCTGAGAAACTTAAGAGCTGTACATTATTTTCCGAATATTATGTATTACTATGCAGGGTGTAACAACTTTGAAGCAATTACTAATTAAAAAAAGGATTGTTTAAGATGGTATTATTAAATTATTTTTCTTGTTTAAAGTGCTTAAGTGACTGGTTTTGAACTTTTTGGCAGGTAGCTGCTCTCTCCACCATACTGACCTACTTTAGAACACCTGTCTCGACTGTATAGTACAATTCTATATTCTGCAAGAAATGCCAAGTATAGAGAAAAGACGGTCCATCCTTGCTTTAAGAAATGAAGCTCAGCCAATCAGAAAAACTCAAGAACTGAATGTATCCCCAAGTGCAGTCGGTTAAACCATCAAACACTACTGTATGATACTGATGCTCATGAGGACAATTGCAGGAAAGAAAGACCAAAAGCTACCTAACCTAAGAGCTGCAGAGGATAAGTTGATTACAATGCACAGCCTCAAAAACCACCAATTTACAGCACCACAGATGAAAGCTAGGGCTGGGCGATATAGCTAAAAACTGTATCACGATATCAGTGTTTCATATCGGTCGATATCGATAATTATTGATATTTTTATGATCCATTTAAAATAAGGACCAGGAGGAAAATATTACATTTAAATGTTTTTATTTTAAACTTAACCACTTAAACAGTTATTAAGACAGAAATGTTAATGACCATGGAAAACTCAAATAATTAAAATGTAAACATAAGTCTAAAGTCACAATGAACACTTAATTATCTCTTAACATTTCCAGTGCAAAATGAAAGAAAATGTAAGAAATGCTTAATAAAGTGTAATAAAATAAGTGCATTTTCTGCTTTTGAAGAGGAATCCAGCAGACCAGCATGAGACAACGACATGGCGCAACCAAACGTGATACTGTTACATGATTGACGTTAGTGTATCACTCCCTCTGTTGCTAAGTTACCAGAGAGCTAGTGTCTTTGTTAATGCAACTGTCACGGGCAACCGGAAGCGGACCAGAAGACTAGCAGTTAGCCCTTGTAGCGTGGACGGTAAACCCAAACGCGAACAGGCAGGATAACCACGCGAGTCATTGTAAGAACTCTCTCACGCCGAGAGCAAGAGTTTACACAATTATACCCGCTGTTGCGGGAGAGAGGTAGATTTTACGGCAGCTGTTTACGGGAGTGTAGTCCAGTGCAGGCAAGGCTTTGTGGGTAATGCAGTCCAATGTGCGTGAACGCGGAAATGTGAGATTAGCTGGAATATAGAGCCTGAACCTGTTTTCTTTTAGTACTTTTTGGTTTAATTTAAGTACGGATTCCAACCGGAAGTTTGTAATATCGCCTAACAACACAGTAAATAAAAGAATGGGCATGGATCGACTCGTTTGTCCTTCCCATCAGCGCCATCTTGTCTCCTTTTATACTTCCTGAATCGCGACCGTACTACTTCAGGGTCCTAGTGCCGGTCAGGGAGCGAGTGCGAAAGACAGCAACCAAACTAGCTTTGCGACCTCTGTTTTCTTCCGACAAAGAATAAAAATTATCGAACACATTTTTTATTGATATCGATCACGTGTCTATCGCGATACATATCGTTATCGTTTTATTGCCCAGCCCTAATGAGAACATATTTCAACATTTCCTCTTTAGAGGAGACTGCGCAAGTCGTGCCTTCATACTCGAATAGTGCCGAAAACCCCCAGAAAACATTAATTTATAAAAACAACAAGCAGAAGAGACTTGCTTGTGCCAAGAATTACAAGGACTGGACATCAGATTAGTGGAAATCCTAAACCAGTCTTTTGGTCTGATAAGTCCCAACTTGAGATATTTGTTTTAACTGCCATGTCTTAGACGTCGAGTATGTAAACAGATTTGTTCTGAATGTGTGGTTCCCACTTTAAAACATGGAGGAGGTGTGATATTGCTTTGCTGGTGACAAAACTAAGAGCATACATGCTCAAATTGTGTAAAAACAAACAAAAAAAAAAACTTAACCAGCATGGCTACCACAGCATTTTGCAGCGACATGCCATGCCATCGGGTTTGCACTTAATGGGACCAACAGTACAATGCCCTCAAACACAGCTCTAGGTTATGTAAAAGTTATTTGGGGAGAATGATGGGAGATGACCTGGGCTCCATCTGATCTAGTAGTGGGAACTCCTTCAAGACTCCTTTAGGAAAGCCATTCCAGGTGATTACCTCATGAGTCTGAGTGAGAGAATGCCAAGAGTGGGCAAAGTTGCCATAAAAGCAAAAAGGTGGCTACTGTACTTTAAGAGACCAAAGATATAAAACATTCTGGGTTATTTAGTATATTTTTGTTGACTACACAATTCCATATTTGTTTTGTCATCATTCCAATAACTTTGGTATTAATACACAATGGTGAAAACAATACCAAAAATCTTTTGACTGGTACAGTGAACTGTATAGTATATTTATATTTACCCAGTTTTGGTAAATTTCGCTGTTTACATTTTCATGTCTTTTCTATCTCTTTGAATATGATTATGGACCAACTCTAGCCATGTCAAGCAATGCAGGCTGTGTCAAGGCCAGAAATTCTAGAAAACCCACAACAACTTCACTTAGCTTTAAACTCTATAATGTTATTGCTCTGTGTGCCAAAATCAATTCAGTTCTTATAAGCCAAGCTACTGGGGATAAACAGAAGGAAAGGGAAAATGTAATGATTACCGTGATTACAAAATGCACACACATTCACAGGCACAGGAGGGTTCTATTGTGCGTAAAATTAAGTCAGTCTTCTGAAAGCAGAATTTCACATGTTTATGAGGAGAATTAAGAAGCTGCGCAATATTGTGGATCCAGGCTGTCAGGACACAAAAGAATGAATGAATGTTGAACAGCCTTGATCCCTTTATTTACCCTCTTGGCTCTAAGCAATGCATAATGTACATAATGCTGAATGTCTGTTAAAAAGCCTATTAAAAATCCAATTTCTGAAAGTTATTATTGCTGAGGGGAAATCAAATGGGCCTCCAAGTTGCTCAGGCTGCAGCAACACTTACAATGTATGAATAAGTTTTCAGAAACTTTAACAATGGCAATAAAAATTCAATACAAGAAGCAACAATGAAAAAAAATCGGATTCAACAGGTAAATGCAGGAGATTAAAAACCAACAAAGCCAATAAAACATAATGTAATGAGCTACAAGGGCAAATTATGCCACTGATTATTCTGAAAAGTCAGAATACAATAAACATTCTAACAGTGTATTAATTTGGCCCTGCAGATAATTTAGTAAATAGCATTTGAGGCTCTCAGTAAGCACCTTTACTCTCTTCAAATTCCCATTTTAAATAATTTTAATAAATAAAAGCATTAAGCAGTGTGGTTAGAAGAGAAAATGTCTGAACTTAGAGCAAAAGAATGTACAGTAATTTGCACGTTCTATTTTTAAAGAAGACATTTAAAAATACTTTTAAAAAGCTGACTAAGCGTTGCATTAGTTCCACACACTTAAAACTTGATTAATATTGTTAACCTACTACTTAATTTATAGTTCAGTAGTTATGTAACCTTAAAATTTTATAGTTACGCATGAAAATTATATGATTATTAGGACCTTTAATAACATCAAAGCAGAAACTATTATACTTTTAGGAAATATTTTGGTCCAATTTTTCAAAAACATTGAGTGGCATGTATACAGCACATTCAGAATTAACCAACTTTTATAAAAATATTAATACTACTAACTAATAATAAAAATCTGATAGAACATTGTTATTTCAAAGTCTTGACGGACGATGTTTGAAGTATACATAGATATACATAGATATACAAGTATACATAGACATCTTCATCATACGGTTATACATACCCACAGTATAAATCTTTTATACAGCAGTGCTGGAGATTTGTGATAAGCTTAAATGTGTAAGGTGGCATTGCTTATTTAGTCCATATCAAGATGGACAAAGGAGGAGTACCACATCATGTCAAAATGTGTTTTCTTTTCTTTTTTCATCATTTCTAGGTTTTTATTTTGAAGCTTTTTAGATACACATTTCTTCAGCTGATGAATATATTTTGGGCAATATATATAGTGTAGATATAGGAGGTCAACATGAGCGCATGTGTGAAATGTGGAAATCGGAATATTTTTTATTCGTTTGCATTTAAAGAGAAAGTCAAAAGATTCTAAAAGGGGAATATATTGTGTTTACTCTGAATATTAATTTACAAGGTTAATTAGATTGCCTTTGGGAGTGTAATCATTCGACAAATCACAATTGACTGAAAAGCATCTGTTACAATCAAGTAAAATAATTCGATACTGTACCTCACACACATTCTGCTGTCTCCAAGTACTGACCGACGTCTTCAGCTGATCTGCGGAGATAGAGGTCAAAGGTTATTAAAATGCACTTGAGACAATGACAAGAGGGAGGGAGGGATCAACAGGAAGACTGTTAGACAATCAGGAAAAGAATGACAAAAAAGAGATGGATGGAAGATAAACGACCGCATTTTTATGAGTCTGTCAAAGTGTGTGACTGGAGCAATTGATTATTAGTCTTGCAGTGTTCAGAAAGCCCACTGTGACCTGTCTCTGTGAAGGGACACTCAGGAGATTGATGAACTCTAAGACAACAGAGGCATTATATATTAAAGCAAGAATGCCAGCAACTGAAAAGGGCTCATCACACTTCACTCGCTGTCTGTTGCATACATGTGCTTAACATTTTTCTTCACGGCTAGAAGTCCTGATTTAAATATAGAGTTTAAATAAAGAGTTTAATATGTATGTGCAATACTGATATATTGCTTGTACCGTTATTGGATTTTCTGCACGAAAATTACAAAGAAAAAAAGTGTAAAAGGTGTACCATGTAATACAAGTTGTAGAAATGATATTTAAATGAGTTTTCTTTGCTCTTCAAATGGTGGAAACCTGATCAAACTTTAAAGCAGTAAATCACATTGCTGCTGCTAAATAATCTAGTCACAGGGATCTTGCATATATTTCCTATGCCTTATTAGAAACCCCTAAAATTGACTTCTGCAACTCCATTTTCTTGGAGTATGTATTCAATTTGTATCTTTTTCTTAACTGACAGTTGAACACATTAACAACCAATAATCAATTTAAATTATTAAAAAGACACTTTTTTTTACAGAGTTCTAGAGGCACAATCCAAACAAAGTAGAAAAATTAATGAGACCAGAACAGATAAACAAACAGAAGAGAAAAAAAGAAACAAATTCTGCTCATCTCTATTTTAATTTACAATTGGGGCTGCTTAAAAAAAACAAACAAAAAAAACCACACACACACACAATTCTGCACATCGCCCGAACTGTAAGTGCACCCTTTTGTAGATAACTTAATACATACTGTATCTGAGCTACTGAGAAACATTATGCAAACCTCAAACATCACTTTAGATTTTTTGCATTATCATCCCAGATAGCACACACATGTCGCGGAGACATCTATGCGACGTCATCTTTTTCATCTGGCAGAGGGCGTTTGCTCATCTGGCAGATGTCGTTGAGACGTCAATGAACGACGCTTAGCCTACGTATTTAAGACGTAAATAAATTAAAACGACCCTGATCCGCTCTTTAGATGATGTTAATCAGATGTTCATACTGTACATCTGCCAAATGCCTGATTCATGTCGGATAGACGTTGTTTTATTAAAACACCCCCCTCCTATTATTTTTATTAAATCCCCACGGTTAATTATAATTAACCAAGGTCAACATAATTCTGTGAAAGAAGCATAAGACAAACGGGATAAAACTGATATATTTTTATTTTATATTTAAGAAAAACCCTGTTGTAAGGGCCATATTTCATTCTTGTAATTTGTTGTTGTGTTTATTTTATTTCAATGTATTAGTTAAGCATTAAGCAGTAAGTCCATTAAGTGTATTAGTTTAAGCATTTAGTATTATACTCGTAAGTTGTATTGTGACATAATTTCATAAGTTGTTCTGTGACATCATCCAACAGTGTTAGTTGTTCAGTTGCTGTTAAGACACGGAAGGATACAGAAAGGTTTGGAGTACACAAGCTTTTGACCGTGATAACGTGATACTGTAAGCTAAAAGGATACAGTAAAATGAGTTGTTGTAACTGTAAACTATCGAAGCTACAGAACACAGCAAACAACTTGTTGTGACTACAGTGGATTTATGCAAGAAACTGTAACAACCGTTGTACTTTGATGTTGAAAATAAAACAAGAGACAAAGAAATCAACGAACGTCTGGAGTCGTCAGTGACACTGTGTAACAAAAGGACACGCGTCAGAACTTGTGAATAACATGCACGAACACCTGTTTTACACCAGCAGCAACTTACAAATGAGGTCTGTCAATTTGAAAAGATGTACAAAACATAAAACATCACAAATAAGTATTAATCATAGAAAAAAAAGTAAACACCAACAGAAACGTTTTGTACTTTATTACTGTACGTTATGACTTTTAAATGTGACAGTTAGGTACGGTTGGTCAGCCAACTCCTGAAGTCAGATGCAGACAGGACACTTTCACTCACAAACTGCTGTGAAAAAAATATAAAGATAGATTCAATTAAAATTCATGATACTTAAATTAGCAAATGAACAATATTTATACTTTGCTCCTCTCGCTTCACAACTCATGAGAACAGACCGAAACCAGAACCGAATTAAGCACGCGCATATAACCGTCGGTATTTTAAGTGTGATTAAAAATACAGGAAATAGCTTAAACCAAAATAACGTGACTAAACATGGCTAAACAGAAGGTGACATTTATGTTCAGTATTTCGTTTCTATTTGGAAAGATGGGAATTAATTCCTGCTTACCTTTTCCACACGCCCGCCAAACGTGTCTTCTCAACAAACTGTTCTTCTTCTTCTTCTTTGGAGTTTAACGGCGGCTTGCATCCGTAAGTGCATCTCCACTCTATTTCCGAGACAGGGGTAGCTGCAGATCGGAGTAATGGGCGTGTCGAAAGGTAGGGGGCGTGCCAAAAGCTCTTCAAGATTGGTTGCACAAGTTGCCTGTTTAAAGGCTAATATTAAACGCTATTGTTCTTTCTAATGCGTTTAAGTAATACAGCTAATATAATCCTCTATATTAAAATTCCATTCTTTTTCTGTAAAAATTTCGATATTACAAATATTTCTTTCTAAACATTCTACTGCGTTGCCACGGGTTACTGACGTCATCCTCGTGCGTTTGAGTCATGATCGTGGCTAAAAGGGATATATAACTCCGACCGGAAACTAACAATGAAATGAATTGTTATACCTATTGAATAATTTTTCACGTCTAAAACTAATCCTTTCTGTAATACAAAAAGTTTTATTGTTAGATTGATGTGCGCATGCCTAATTGAGCTGTATTCCTTCTAGCCTTAACCGTATTAAACCCATAATCAAAATCAAATTACAATTATTTAAAAGAATATAGTACCACAAGCTGTTCATAAAATTTTAAATGTAATTTTAATATTTTTGGAATACTATTAACTTTTTATTGGTTGAACAAGACCAAAAAAACTTACAGAATTAGTCATTTAGAATGTTTTGAACCGACAGTTTTGTCTGTAGTTTTACTAAAAGTGCATACAAACTAAAAACATTCTTGTTTATACTGTTTTGTTTACCGTTTTATACTGTTTTATATTGCTCTTTAAAATGTCACTTTAATCAACTAAAATAAGTACACTTGCACTATTCCTATTGCACTGTTCCATTTTTCACCATATCAGCCTTCTGTGTTGTAAATTGTCCCTTTTTGCAGAACAGTAACTCAATTATCTTACCTCTGTTGTTCTCCAAGTTTGTGTTATTTAAGGTTTTTTAAAGTTATTTAGGTTTATTTAACTTTTTCAGTGTTATTTGTAACAAGAGTTGAGAGAAAAGTAATTTTAATTCTCTGTAGGTATGTACTGTACATGTAGCAAAATTGACAATAACATTGACTTTGACATTGCCTGATAAGGACAAATATGGTTCATAAAACACCACAATAAAGAGGAGGAGGAGTCAGTTTAGTAACCTTTGAAATGGCATTAATTCAGTAAACAGACACAATTTTAGCCAATAAAACATTTTATTTAGAGGCAGAGCTGCTCCGTTTAAGAGTGTACTCCAACCAGCATGTATGCTCAATCTGCTCATTCATTTATTTATGCTGTAGTAGCAGTCCATGGAACAGAATCCTTTAAACTCTCGGTCAGAATAAAATGACGAGACGAAACATTTCACGAGGCCTAAAAACATCTGTAGCGCAAAACGAACACCGATACAAACTGCCAACCCTTACTTCGAGGGAAAACCTGTCCGTGTTTCGTCTCACAGTTAAATGTGCCTGTCGACAAGAATTAAACGAACAATTAAATAACGAAAATAAAGGAAAAAAATATTTATATTGACTAACCACACTAAGCCTCACCGCCGCCATGTTCTTCCACGCTAAAATAAAGGTACATATAAATAGGATTACCGCTGATTGGCCAACGCAGAAGCTCCATTCACCAATGAGAAACCTTTCGGCACGCCCCTAGATACGTCGTAAAGACGATGTATTATTTAACAGCTCAAACAGGCGATCTACAGACGATCAAAATACGACTATAAAAAAAACTAACGCGATGTTTACCAGATGATACGCTCTTTAGCAGACGTCTCCCCGAAGTACCTGTGCTATCTGGGATCCTTCCGCCAACAGCTCATTTTAGGTACAGTTGCAGAACCTAC
The DNA here is from genome assembly GCF_024256425.1 of Clarias gariepinus. NCBI lineage: Eukaryota > Metazoa > Chordata > Actinopteri > Siluriformes > Clariidae > Clarias > Clarias gariepinus. The sequence continues at coordinate 25,927,400 of NC_071104.1, read as the reverse complement.
TTAAGGAATGTGATACTAGAAAATAAAATATTCTGAAAAGGCACTTTATCATTATCTGGAATGATAAATCAAATAGAACAAATCTACAACCTATTTTCACCGTTTAAGATTTAGCCTAGTTAGTAAAGGGTGTAGGAAGAATTTCAACAGTTGCACAACCTCAGAAAGACAGAAATACTTCACTTTCTGCAATAAACTCTAAAGAATTATTAAGACTTAACTTTATAAAAGGCTTGTCTCATCACAATCTGACATTTATTGCATTGCAATTGAATAAGAAAGGTTGCATTATAATACTTTTAAACAGCCTGAATTATTCAGGGTGAACAATAGGGAAATGTATAATTAAAAAAAGGTGTTAAATGAAAAGAATTAGAACAGCTTTTTACCAGAATAGATGTAAAAGGGGATAATGATGTCCTGTTGACTATGATTAAGGACATGGTAAATTAATTTAGTAATAAAGTTCTCAATTCTCAATGAGAATGCCCTTTATGTTTAAAAACAATTAAAGTGAAATTAAAGTGTTGGAATATATTCTTTTAGAAATAGTCAAACAAAAGATCTATATAATGGCGGCACGGTGGCTAGCACTTTCGCCTGGCACTTCCAGGGTCCGGGTTCTAAAACCCTTTGAATTATTACATAAGTACGTTTTAAACATTCTAGACAAGAAGCCTCAGAAATATCATCATTGTAACATTCAAAGAAAATATGCTCTATAAAATTGGGAAAACCTGCTTAAATACAATAGTTGTCTTTCATCTTCCTTTTCACAATACCTTATACTGTACTGTAGGTTCTCAAGCACAGAGATACCATGGTATTAGTACTAATGATTTTGGTACTTTCATCGAAAAGAAACCTTTGGCCCACTGAGCAACAGTCCAGTCTTTTTTGTTCTTAGCAGAAGTAAGATGCCTCTGACATTGTCTCTGGGTCTAAAGTGGCTTGACACAAGAAATGCAACAGTAATACAGTAGCACATGTCCTGGATACGTCTGTGCGTAGTGGCTCTTGAAGCACTGACTCCAGCTGCAGTCCACTCCTTGTGAATCTCCCCCAAATTCTTAAATATGCTTTCTTTCACAATCTTCTCAAGGTTATAGTTATCCCTGTTGCTTGTGCACCTTTTTCTACCACATTTTTTCCTTCCATTCAACTTTCCATTAAATGTGCTTGGATACAGAACTCTGTGAACAGCCAGCTTTCTGAACCAGACTGAGGCCATGGCCACACGTAGCCGGGTATTTTTAAAAACTGAGATTTTTCTCTGAAGTTTTCACCTTTCGTCCACACGCAAATGCAGTTTTGGTCTTTGAAAACAGAGCTCCTGGAAAACTCTGTCCAAAGTGAAGATTTTCCAAAACTCCGTTTTCAGTAATGTTATACGGACAGGGGAAATTAAGATTTAGGCTTTAGATGACACAGACCCCGCAGACTGTGACGGCAGTTTCGGACGAGACCTGCAACAGGTATTGACGTTTTGTTTAGGCTGCTGATTGGCCCCCTGTTGCTTAGGCACGCTCCTAACAGCACTTAACAGCGCATTTTTTGTTTAATGTGGACAAAGATATTTTTAAAACGTAGGTCATGTGGACAGAATTATTTTTTAAAAACGAATAAAAATACCTGGCTACATGTGGACATTTAAAAGCCCAGGAGACCTTTGCAGGTGTTTTGAGTTAATTTGCTGATTAGCGTGAGTAGAGTGAGAGTCTCCAATACAGAACTTTCGCAATATTCTAATTTTCTGAGATACTGAATTTTAAGATTTCACTAGCTGTAACCTATAATCATCAAAGTTTTAAGAAATAAACACTTGAAATATATCAGTCAGTATGTAATAAATCTATATATGAGTTTCACTTTTATTATTGAATTACTGAAATAAATAAACTTTTTAATGATTTTCTAATTTATTGAGATCCACCTGTATATATATCTCATTGCGCGCGCAAGCAAAAGACACACTCTCTGCATGAAGCCCTGGCTCTGTACACAAGAAATTATCGTTGCTGCCATACCCGAACAGCAAAATACTGCCCAGTCGGTCATCAATGTGGAGACTAGAGGATAATAGTTATGATGGGTAATAATAGTAGATAGCTAATTTTACATGTTGAAGTTCAGCCCTTTTGTATAAAGATGATAAAATGGCCAGAGAAACAGTTATTAGAAATAGGAGAGACATTTCTCAGGCAGGATTTTGCTAACCCACAACATAGCTAATATTAGTTTTCTAAGACTAGACATCATGTCATTTACCACCGTTGCCCCAAATATCGAAATAAAATAAATAACGCTAATTTAGTTAGAGTTAGTTTATTTTATCTCTATAATCTCTGAAATGTTGGGTTTACCGACAATAAGACACCAAAAACAAGTTTGTTAGCACATTGGAATTAACATTATTGGGATGGATTTGGGGAGTACAGAGTCAAGATTTCCATAACTACAATCTGCAGAGACACTAAACAGTCCATCGTGGTGACCGTTGGCGTATCATCAGCATTGGGCGAATGTATTTCATGGCTATAAGCACACCAGTGAATTCCCATGGTAGAGCTAGAAAAAAGATCTACATCTAACAGACAGAAACTCCACCAGCAATGAGCAATAACTAGAAACTAGTACGGAATTCTTGCACCATTCTGTGTTAAACACACACGCCACCACTGTGAGCCTTACTGCACTGGGAGCGGTGTTTCTCTTGGCGTTAAATGAGGCTAGCCCATCTAAATTAATGGCGGCGTCCCATCGCTAAACCAAGTCTTGGTGAAGACAAAGACACCAAACGAGAACAAAGACACAGCGTGGCTACTTCCAGTATAAAAATGCACTTTAATGGTCTCAACAGTCAAAACTGTAGCAATTATGGGATGCAATCTTGTCAACATGAAAAGAACATCTCCGAAATCCCTGCCATAGAATACTAAGACAGCTCTGGCAGCAAGGGGGTTCTACCCAGTATGATGTTTCTAATAAAGTAAAATGCATGTGAAAAAACAGCATGTTTAGGTAAATGTCATATTAAACATACGAACAAGGAAAGATGATCTCTGTGACTTTATCGGTGACATGGTTGCTGCTGATCTCCTGGAACTTTCACACAGCCTCTAGAGTTTACACCAAACAGTGTGAAGAACTGAAACAGCTTTTGAACAAAGGCTCTGCAGGCTAAAACACCATGTTAATGAGAGAGATCAGAGGAGCATGACCACACTGGTTTAAGCTGACAGGAAGTCAACAGCAACTGAAATAAGCATGCCTTACAACCACGGTGAGCAGAAAAGCATCTCAGAATGCACAGCACTACAAACATTGAGGTAATGGGCACCAACAGCAGAATGCTAGATTAGATTTCACTGCTCTCAAGAATCTAAGGCAGCAGTGGAACCAAATGTGGTCTTCTGCTCTTGTAGCTCATCCACTTTAAGGTTCATGTTTTGTGCATGCTGAAAAGATATTTCGCTCACCACAGTTGTAAAAAGTGATTATATGAGTTATATCCCCCCTGGTACCTGATTATTTTCCTTAGATCTCTACAACCTTTTAATAAAGTATTTTCACTAACAGAGCTGTTGCTCACTTACTGTTTTTGCACCACTCTGTGTAAACCCTAGAGACTGTTGTGTGTGTAATTCTCTCGAGATCAGCAATTAATGAAATATCAAACCAGTCCTTCCAACATTCATGCCATAATCAAAGCAACAAAGATCACACATTTTCTTTATCCTGATGTTTCGATTGAATTTGATCATTATTGCACTACAGTGGTGGAGTGTGGCCTCGCACCTCCAGGGTCAAGGGTTCGATTCCCTGTGCATGGATTTTGCATTTTTTTCCTCCGTGATTTGTGGGTTTCCTTTCAGGGACTTCGTCTTAAATGTACATTTGTACAGGTATTCCTATTATTGGTCCAATTTATTATTCTTATTCTGCAACTACACTTGAGTAGTTCTGACAGCTCTTGGGAGTTTAGGAGGTTAAATACTACAGCTATAATCACAAAGATCATAAGGCATCACGTCTAAAGAAACAAATTTGACCTAATTAAATGTCAGAGAACCTGTCAGTTCATATTAAACATTTTGCTGCCTGAAGAAGAAAAAATGAAGCCCATATGAAGAACATGCTTCTGTGATTGTATTGTCAGGGGCATGTCATGGTTACACTGGGTAATAATGTCTCACTCAGTCATCAGGGAAATATTTAGATTATCAGTTCAGTGCACTCATATGTAAATAAGCTGTCTGCTGTAATGATGAATGTCTTCGGTTCTCTGAGTCTTTGCTAGAAAGGACTTGGTAATGAAAGCTGAAGTAGAATTCTTCTGTTTTAATTTCACAAATTCTTCAGCTACTGTGGCAATGACAGTAAACAATGTTATTAACAACTATTTCTACCATGATATATTCATTCTTTTTTTTTTTTTACTTTGCCAAGAGGAACAGTTATTGCTGATATATTAATTGCTGGAGACAGCTGATGAACTACTGGCACGGAACTGCAGGGTAATTAAGGAGGCAGATTCATCATATTTAGTGTTGGAGCAGTGGCAGGGTGACAGGCCTGAAACTGGGAGAGGAGCTTCCAACTGAGATGAGAGAGATTCCAACCACTTTGAAATATCCGTCATGACCGAAACAACAACATTCTTCCACATAGTTTCCTTTGCAAAAAATGTTCAGGGAATCCCAGAAATATGGCCATTGTTGATTTGAAATTTAATTGCAAGGGGTGTTCAAGGCAAACTGGGACTTGTGATTTCGCAGAATTTGGTCACGTGAGTTAAAATTTTGCCGAACTCAGTTATGGGTTAAAACTACCTTTATTTCTCTACATAATCCTCTGCTACACTAATAAACTCAAGCCACCATTTCACTAGAGCTTAGATGCCATTAAGGTAGAAAGGTTTTTCAGCATCAGACTGCTTGCTTTACATCTGAAATCTGGCCTCCCGGGAACTTGTTTAAATGCCCCAAACGTGTGGAAATGGCTTGGAACAAGGTCAGGACTAGGGGATGTAGCAAATACTTCCACCTGAGTTCCTATGCTGTACAAGGGGCGTTTGTGAAATGATTGTGTGTACAGTTCCCACAGACAGATGTGTGTCTTCCACAAGTTGTTGATGAGTTATCTGTAGATTTTCAAGGACTAGGTGTTGCACTCACTGATTGGTCACCTAAACAACTGCTGTGGGCTCAGTGCCACCTTAGGCAGGATCATCATTCATGGATGTACGGGCTTCTTTAAAAACTTTTGCACCATTTAAATTTTTTATGGTTCGGAAGATCCCAGGTTCAAACCCCACAACCCCTTAACCCTGCTTAGATGTATAATGAAATAAAAATCTAAGTCGCTCTGGATAAGAGCGTCTGCCAATGCCTAAATGTAAAATAGAACTGTGAGTACTTCAGGTATTTTGCTCTAATCTTACTCTACATTGTCTTAATTTGTCCAGTTCCTTTTCTTGTATTAATTCCTATTTCTAACTAAAGTACCTTAAAGAGTTCCAGCTATTTTGAACTTTTTGTTGGTAATTATGCCTCTGCTACATCTGTCCATCCACCCTTCTGTCTGATTTTCTGAGAATCTCATTAGTGGTATATTTCAAAAAGAAATGGTTGAACTTGGTAAGGTTTACGTGAAATAATCATTGTAACAAGCAAAGTCATTATTATTTTGGAAGTCATCCAGAGGTCCCACCAAGATCAAATGGCAGAAATACATATGATATTTTTTCTTCACTTGCTTCACTCCTGTTTGAAATGTATTTTAATATGTATTTCTAGCATATAATAGCTAATATTTTACTGTTTAAACGTTATCTAAAATATATACTCTTACAGCTCTTATTATTGCTGATGAAGTAAAAGCAATGCAATATTAGCCGCAACGTCTACACACCTATAAGAAACAACCAAAAAGTGATATCAAGGGCTTGTTGCCTGCCAGTGTGAAAGCAAGGTGAGAAAGTTGAGTATCACAAGCACGCCATTACAGCACCGTGGTCAGGTCTGTTGCTCTCGATCAGGGCACTTACAAGGCAGTTTGGGACTATAGAGAGAACCACAAAAACCTCTTTGTTCTCTGTGTGAAGCTCTCCAGTCAACATGCACAAAGCCACTACAGACACATTTCACACAGTGGCCGTGTTGGTGTGACGGTTGATCTGCTGCTGCCTAGGCTTTGTCCATAGTATTATACCAGCCGTGAAAGACTTTTGCATGGAAAGGAAAAAAAAAAAAGGCAAAACAAGTCACACAGAAAGCACATGAACAAATGATATAATGGTGCATGATTTCTGTTTGCAGAATTCATATGATTAACAACACGATCAAGCTTATACTATATACACACACACACACACACACACACACACACACAGTGAGGTCAATAAGTATTTGATCACACTGTGATTTTGCAAGTTCTCTTACAAGTGCTTTAGTGGCAACTATAAGACGTGCACTGAATAATCAAGGACTTCATGGCCGGATCCCAAGATGCACTCCACTCTTGACCTCAAGGAACTTTAGGAGTCGACTAGAATATGCCAGGAGGAATTTGGATAAACCTACAGAGTTCTGGGAGACAGTTCTATGGACTGATGAAACCGAACTGGAACTTTTTGGACATATGGACCAGCGGTATGTCTGGCATGCAAAAGGTCAGGCTTATGACCAGAAGAATATCATCCCCATGGTCAAGCACGGAGGTGGGTCAATAATGATGTGGGGCTGTTTTTCTGCGGCAGGAACTGGCAATCTTGATTGTGTACCTGGCATCATGGATTCCCAGAAATACCAGGTATTTTTGAAGAAGAACGTGATGCCTTCTGGTTACAAATTTAACCTTGGTGATCATTGGATCTTCCAGCAAGACAAGGATCTCAAGCACACCTCCAAATCAACCAAAGCTTGGTTGGGGAAAATATGCTTGAGTGTCCTGAAGAGGCTTTCTCAGTCAACAGATTTAAATCCAAATGAAAATCTCTGGTGGGATTTGAAAAAGGCAGTTGCAGTGCTAAAGCCATCAAACATCACTGAGTTAGAGGCTTTTGCATGTAAAGAATGGCCAAAGATTCCAATCGACGGGTGCAAGAAGCTTGTTAGCACTTAGCGAAAACGCTTGTTAGAAGTTATAAAAACTAAAGGGCGCCCCACAAGGTACTGAAGCTGGGGGTTGCATAATACCACACATGCTCATGTGTTACAAGACTTACAATTTTCATTTAAACTTTAAAGTTAAGTTAACTTCTGTTAAAATAATTCAAATATGTATCAGTAAATAATGTTTATTTTACAAGTTTTTTTTTCGATTATTTTCATTATCTTTCATCAACACTATATTTTATACTGGGGTGAGGGAGAAAAATATTTCTGATTGCAAGTGTATTTGACTCAATAATTCACAAATAAATTGTTAAAAAAAATCATACAATGTGATTTCCGGATTTTTCTTTGTAGATTCATTGTAGCCCCCTCCATGATTTCTACGTAAGAGAACTTGCGAAATCACAGGTGATCAAACACTTATTGACCTCACTGTGTGTGTGTGTGTGTGTATATATATATATATATATATATATATATATATATATATATATACACACTGTACAGTATATATGCATATGTGTGTGTGTGTGTGTGTGTGTGTGTATACTCTAAGAGGTCAAAAGTTTGTATACACCTTCTTATTCCATGGTCATTCCTGAATTTTTTCAGATTCTTTTCTTCTGATTTTTAAAAAAATGTTTCTGATTCTTTTGAAATCACATGCGCACACTACAGTGCTTCCTACAGATCTGAAATATACCTGTGTTGATCTTTACCATCATATTTTCATTTATTTGATATTTCCATTAATTTCACATTTAAGATCCAACTACCAAACCTTCCCCTCCATCTATCCATACGTGAAGCGTACTGTAAGACAAGGTAAAAAATTAAGAACTAAACAATCTTTTGTGTATAAAGTTGGTATGTTTCTTCAGAGCACATAGGCCCTAAAAACATGAGAATTTTAGCCATTTTTGCATTACTACTGTATGTTTTAATAAATATATATGGGACTATAAATATATATGCAACATGACTAGCTATGCACACACAAAAAAAAATACAGTACTGTGCAAAAGTCTTGGACACCATACTACATGCTGTACTAATTTTGTTATATACAGATAAATATAATGAATATACATATAATGTATGCATGGCTGTAAAGAAAAAAATATAGTTCAAGACAGACCAGTTTTCAGATGGAAACAAACCTAATGCACGCTCCTGGGATTTGCATAAAAATAGAAAGAAGCGAGTGTGACAACGTTGCCAGAAGAACTTATATTCTCCAGCAAGCTCAGTAAAAAATAACAGCTGTTTTTTTTGTTTTTTTATAAAACTGCACAAATCTGTCTAAAACTCCTCATGTTACGCAATGAGTTTTTACTTCAAATATTGACTGTTTATTTTATTACTCTTTATTAATTTTTATAAAAGTTTCTTTTATGCAGAAATGTTTTCAAAAGCGTCTTTTGCTTATGCCATATTTTTGTATGTGCCCAAGACTTTTGCACAGTAATATAAGTAAAATAGTTGTTGGGTTTTACTGAGCTTGCTGGAGAACTTACTGTTACTGAACTTACCTGCTGTCCAATGTATCTCACTCATTGATAGGTGCCACAACAAGTTAACCAATGATATTTACTTTACTTTTCAGTGGTTTTAGTGTATTGGCTGATTGGTGTATATCCAAGTAAACCAACCTTTATTTTGTACAGGGAACTTGAACTGCCTTATTTAAATCAAATGGAAATTTTAGTAGGATAAGAAATAATAAGAACCTTCACATATCGCTAAAGACCAAGATTGCATGGGAAGGTGCTTGACTGAGATCATGTAAGGTTTTAATTCAGCTAATTTTTTTATTATTATTATTATTTTTTACAAGAGCTGTTGTCTGATAACTAACCCTTATTAAATGGATTTTCATTGAAAATGTATGTTTAAATATTTTGTTGCATACAATAGGCTTGTCCTTGAAAACCTTCCCTCTTTCTTCCCTTTCTCCATTCCTTCATGCCTGTCCTTTCTTTTCTTTTTGCTGTCTTTCCTTTCCCTTTTTCCTATCTTTCTTTCCTGCTTTACTTCTTTTAATTTATTTCCATCATCCTTTATTTTTTCCTCACTTCTCTTTTTATCCCCTTTATATATGGCCCACTAAGATGTGTACAAGGTTCATCCTTTGTTCTGCTGACTCTGCAGTTCTGTTCATCTCACTATTGCTGAGAATTATTAGTCTATCCTGAAAGGAGCAAAATCAATGTGTCTAACTTAAAAAAAAAAAGCATGAACCCCTTATAAATCTGTAATTCAAACAACCAAAACTGTTTACCCAACCAAGCACATGGTCAACCAATCGCTATGGAAAACTGACAGACAAGCGAAGAAGGCTTGTTGATTCCACTGAAAATGTGCACAGGGGTATAGCTGCAAGTCATGGCAATGAATGAATTCCCAGCTCTCTGCATGCATAACCTTTTAGAGATCCTTTTATAGATCACCACTGGCGACAGGGGGGCAAAGGAGAGAAAAAAGAAATAGATAAAGAGAATGTTAATCTAGTTTGAATCGAAATCTTATCAGCATTTAGATTATTATTACAACTATGGATTAAAAAGAGGCACGGTTGTTTATATAAATTTCATACTACATTACATAACCACAAGCAACAGAACATACACAAAACAAACAGTTTACATGCACTTCATTGTAAAAAGAGAAATTTTTAAGTCTGGACTCACAGATGGCTAAATCTGGGGCGGAGACCTTCTGGCAGCGGGTTCCAGTGCTAGGCCTACAAGCTACTGTAAATGCTGACTCATTATGGTTTTTAGCTCTGTGAGCTGACTAGTAAATAGTAAATATCTATTACTGTCTATTATTATTGTTTTCTGAAATAACAAGCGTCTTTAAATGTTATCTCAACAGTCATGTTCCAGGTGAATGGCGGAATATTAGAAGACAGATTTCACAAATTTGGCATCATCTGCTAGAAATCAAACAAGCCACTTCACCCTGCAGGAGAGCAGACAGTGGTTCTAGCAGGAAAGTAATAACCTGCTCTCTTTAAAATGTACCAATGTGCTTCAGGTTAGGGGGTAAATAGACCAATCCCATGTGAATGCCAGCTCAATTGCTAAAATTAGCTATTTTCCAACAAGTTTATGCGCCCCAGATGCCAAGAATAGGGTTCATTAAGACATGCAAGTCACTTAAACGTGTTTCAATCAACAAAATAACTTACAATCAGTGCAGGACCAGAAAATAGAAAATTATTCCTTTCTAACACCCTACCCCAAATATGGCGGTGTGTGTGTGGTCGGTGGGGGTTGTGTTGTTTGCAATGATAAACTCATTCTCTAAAGCATGTTAGACTACCAACCACATTTTATTGAGCTGAGCTCTGTCACAGGTCAGTGTACCGTAACAACGAAAAGACTGCACCATGGCCTTACTGCTAATTTAAGGCTGTGGCATCATTGAAATGTACTTGTGATCACTGGACGGCAGGGCGAACAACACTTGCAAGCTCCTTGGACATCCTGAGACTTCTGTCACTCATAGCACTCTGAAATCAAAGCAACAATTTGCCTTAATCATAAATAATACTCATTGGCAATAATTATTGTGCAAGTTGGCTCAAAGAGAGAGTTGGAAATAGTGGTAGGCAGAATGCCGAGCATGGATACTGCCAAGCCCATTAAAATGAGTAAGACAGCAGAGGTTTTACTCATTCTGAATTTGCTGCATTAACTCGCATGAAAAAGGGGAGACAAAATGACAGCAGTGGCCTTGGAAACCAGCTGAACATGACCAGAATATACTTGCTCTTTCTTACATTTGCCTCTCCATTCCTGAGCAGCAGGAGTGGGAGTTTTAATCAGTATTTCATATAACGCAAGGGCATATGAGCTGAAGTAAGTTTACATCTGCTGGCTGAACTTCACAATTCAATGCATCCTTGAAGGATTTCACCTTGTCCATTTTATGACTGTGGTTAATATATTCAATTTCTGCTCTTTGTTTACTATGAAAGGTCAACGGCGGACTAAACTGAAATAGGAAGTGCGTTGAGGCATTATGACCATCTGACTGCTGGCAGACTGCCTGTTGCCCAACTGATTCATCTGAACACAAGAGGTTGTGCTGATGACTAATAGAAAACGCTCAATGCATGAAATGTTACTTCTGTAAAATAAGCAGTTGATTAAAATTCGATTCAAACCGTCAGCCATACTTAAGCACATACAGTACAGTACAGAAAGTGAAGTACTGTTGTAACGTCACAGGCCATTTGTACAAGGGTTTCCCAAGGTTTCTCTGTATAGATAAGAGCTTTTAATGGTTTAATGGTTCACTTCCTTTTGGAATTCTATTTGCAACTCATCCTTATTATAAAAAAACCTAAGGATTATGCATTTAACAACATTTCCCTTAAAATCTTAATTACAACTTCTTATTTAATGGAACAAGTGACTTATTCAAATTTTAAAAAATAATAATTAATTAATTGCAAAAAAATCTTTTGACTAAAAAATACCATGACTATGCTTCTTGGGAGAGTTATGATGTTGTTTTGTAAATTTACCAGCAGGCTAGTTACAGCAGTTTAGATTTGGTTTCAGGCTACTTAACAGTGTTAATTACCGATGTTTATCATGTGACACTCCATCTAACTAAGTACTAGGGCTACCAAATTTCAAGACTTTTATTGCACAAACAAAAGTACAACTTTGTTCGTTAGCTCTCAAAGGATAATTATGTTAAAAATATGAATATAGGAATATATGTGCATTGGGACTGTATGATGCAAACAGTGCAGCGCAAACAGGTATTGCCATCTACTGTGAGATAAAAGAAAGAGGTTACCCGTCTCTCTTTGCTCAAATAAGTCTGAGCAAACTGCACAAGAACCGGAAGCCTTAAATAATGTAAAATCTAAATTTGTAAACTATGGACATGAAATAGTATATTTCACTGTGTGTGAACATTGTGCTTGCTCTTATGAAGTGTGAACTTGCACAGCACAAACAGGCAACTTCGAATTGTGGTAAATTTGTTAGTTTTTTTTCATGTTGCAATGCTGCTTTAAGTGGAAAATGGCAAGTTCCTAAAACAGAAAACTAAAGAGATAAAACAGAAAAGTTAAACCACATTATGGTTAATAGATTTATATTGTTTATGTTCTGAAATGACTTTGTCTGTGTACATATGCTAAGGAGCTAACAAATGATAATAAAGATATGCACCGTCATGTGCAATACAATTCTCTTTTTTGTGAAAATGGGTATTCCAAGTCAAGGTACCGATGTCAAATACCAGTATTGAAAATTCGTGAACGATATCCAGCACTACTGAGTAGAGTGTGTGCCTTCTGCATTCTGTCTTTTTTGTTAAATATTTTGGTTATTAATTACATGTTCTCTTTGTCTGCGCTACAGTTGGGTACATCAAACCTGAACTCGCTCTGTGATCTTTTGTCTTGAGATAGAGGCTCTAACAAACAAAGGCTGTGGAAGGGAATCCAACAGTTCCTCTAGGGAGTGTATAAGAGATTAACCTTCAGCTAGCACTCCCTGTTTAGCAGGCTGACAGACATCATTAGAGAAATGATGGACACAAAGATGAGTGACATTGAATCACTCTTTGCTTTATGCAGATTGCAGCTGCCCCAATTGTCGTTCCATATTCAAATGCTATATTGTAATGCTGCGCCACAAAGAATAACAGTCCCAAGGATAGATGGATGGATGGATATTGCCAACACAACAAATGAATTTATCACAAGAAAAATGTGAAAAGTTTTAGACTGGCCTAGTCAATCACCAAAACTAACCCCAAGTGTACATGCATTTCAAGAGTGAAGTGAGGGTAAAAACATCACAAAAGCAGAAAGCAACAGTTGTGTGATGTCAGTGGGTCACTGGCTTCCCGTAAATCTTTCCCCAAAGCTGACAGGTTGTTTAAAATGAGGATGAAGTCAAAATGAAAAAATATAGGCTGATATTCTGATATTGCCTTATATTCATATTTTAATCTCAAACACAAATGTCTTTAGTATAGGGCAAAAAAAACGAAGCACACACACACACAAGATTTGTCCTTGCTGTTTTAAAAAACGTTCAGAAGAGACACAATACATATATCACTGAGCCATAACATTATTACTGTATAACATTAATGCATTAATAATGTAGTACAAATAACTGAAAAGTCAGTTTTGGCAAGCTAAAAAGCTCCAAAACACACAGTGTACCACAGCCCACAGTGCACGAGTCCCAGCATGCAAAGAGCCCATGGCCACTGACCCAGCCACCAAACTCCCCAGATCCCAATCCGATTGAGCATCCATGAGATGCGCTGGACAAACAAGGCCAATCCACTGAGGCCCCTCTGTGCAATCCACAGCACCCAAATGATCCGCTGCCAACATCCTGATGCCAGACACCACAACATACCACCAAAGGTCTTGTGAAGTCAATCCCTGAGGGGCCAGATTTGTCACCAGTGTGCTGTACTATTATGGCTGATCTGTGTATGTAATACTGTGTAATATCACAAAAATCCTTAAAGTTGTCGTATCACGGCAACACCCCCATCATCCCGTTGTTGTTGAAATGTACATTTTTCTAAATTATTAACATTAGGAAGCCACCTGCATTAATTGGATGTCAGCCAGAATAGCTCTCTCTCTCTCTCTCTTTATATATATATATCCAAGTATTAATCACTGAGATCTACAGTAAACAAGTAAAACTACATGAGTGCTTGTAAGGACCGTTACATGAACTCAGTTCAGAGTTTAGTACACTCTGCTAAAAAAACAAAACAAAACACTAAAACACCATACAGAAAGCATCACGTTTAGACAAGAGTGAAAAGCGCTGTGGCTGTTTTGGGAGCACATGGATTATGTACTGTACTGTACACTGCCTGGTCAAAAAAAAGTCACATACTAAAAATTCTTTTAATCACTTTTGCTTTGATTACAGCACACAATGCGGTGTCCAATTCATTTGTAAAAATCATTTCTCAACCTCCCAGAACAACACTTTCACATTACGAGTCCTGAGATATGCCGGTGCCATCAGGGAAGAAAAAAATCCATAAATGTGATACGCGGGTCACTCAGTACATTCAAGTCATTAGCTGATTTCATTTTATTGCCACATAACGTTGCTGAGCCTAGACATGACCAACTAAAGCAACCGCAGGTCATAAAACTGCCTCCAGAGGCTTGTACAGTGACCATTATGCATGATGACTTTAGCGCTTCATGTGTTTCACTTCTTACTAGTCACTTCTATAGTGTCAATCTGAACTCATCAGACCACATGACCCTTTTCACTGCCCCGAAGTGTTTTCTGATTAGCCTAAAAAAATTGATTTTCTTATGGCCACACAGCTGTTTAGTTCCATTCCTCGGGAATCTTCAAGATTTTTTGATAATGAATTTAAGGGTCATTAACCTAGTTAACCTATTTTTTTATCTTTGCTTGGTGCAGATTAATAAGTTGAACCTTCCGAAATAGTTTTTAATGTACTTACTCAAAATTTAATTAAAAAATTGAATAACTGAATATAAAAAAAATTTAATTACTCAAAATAAAAAATTTGAAAGAGTGTAACTGTATCACAAGAAAGGTCAAAGTCATAAATAACTGTTACACATTGCATTTGTTGGTTTTTTTTTCTTTTAGCTAATTCACCAACTTCAGTATTATTTCCTCATTTTTGTGAATACAGGTCTGTGTATGAACTTTTAGATCAGTGTAAGGTTTTCCCGAACATAAAGGAGTGTTATCTTGTACACTAAATCGGCATAGTGCTGATGACATGACTTATCTGTTTGCCTAAGGACTATCCTGAGCCACAAGTGATTAAGACATCAGTGTCAGCTGAAGAACAAGTGTGATGTCTAAAGGAAGGACTGGTGCATAGTTAGTATTAGGGACAGCATAAAACGTCAGAGGGAAAAACGTCAGAGGGAAAGAAGCATTAATAATAATAATAATAATAATAATAATAATAATAATAATACAATCTTACATACATATATTAGATTACTGTATTAATTTGTGCAATATTTACCAATGCTCTTGGGTCATATTTAGTGTGCAGTAATGTCATAATGTCATATTTAGTGTATTAATTTAAGGTATTCAAAAGTTAGTGTAATATGGTACTTAAGTACTGTTTAAGGACTCTTTTTATTTTGTTTTATTCAATTTTATTCTATTCTATCTTATTTTATTTTATTTATTTTTTTCAGTTATTTATTACGTTTCGTACTGGGATTAATACAGTTCTTTAAATCTTGAATATAATATTATTGTATTATTTGTATTATAATTAGTAGTAGTAGTAGTGGTTATAAAAGTAGTAGTTTTATACTACTAAATATTACTATTCATTTTATCTACTTTAGCATTGTGTGAATGACTGACCTAATCTGTCAATAACAATATTCGAAGAAAAACAATCTTTGCATAGATTAAAAGAATCAACATATCTCAATCACTGCTGATGGTACGGCCCAGATGCCCCAAATAAGAGGCCTAAGAATCAGCAGCAAAACTGCAAATAAAGTCTGTGGGGTTATTCAGTTAGTTTCAACTGCAACATGGCTGCATGAATCTACACACTGGGCTCTACACACCAGCCCTATTTTTTCATATAATTTTTCTCCCAGCTGCAAGATCATGTAAAATTAAACATTAGCTGTTCTCTGCTACAGGATAGTTCATGAATACTTGCATATCTCTTCACTGTAGAAGATCTGTGTGATTGTGGCAATGTTTATGCACAGCTATTTTGTTCATTCCAAATTTATGTGACAAATTCACATGGCAAATTAGTGCTTTACCTTTCCATACACTGAACAGCTGTTAAGGTCACTTAGCTGCAAGCAGAATCTTTGAGCCTAATAATTACTCCCATCACCAGTGTCCACAATGTTCCAGTATGAGTATAGGGCAGCAGGTTGCTCAGAGAGAAGTGGCATTTTAATGTTAATGAGGTGGATAAAAATACACAAGGAGCAGGGGCCAGACAGAGCTTTTTTCCTTAAAAAATTGTTAGACAAACCATGGAGAATGCAAAGCATCACATACTTTATAGATTGCATCATGTGTGATGCAAATAAGAGTACACTCATCTTCATGATTAAAAGTCATAGGTTTGCTACTGAATCCAATTCAGTGCTGGTTCGGGAAGTTGAAAAATGCAGCTGCAATTCATATTCTTCCTTTACAAGCTGTCTCTATCTCTATTCCTTCTATACTTTCTGCAGCTCACTGATGCATATTATAGACACAATACACCAATATTTGCAGGCTGGGATGAATAAGAGCCCAAATCACTCTGAAATTTTCTATTCTTATGGCCAGATTTAAAAAGAAAGTGATGATCAGACCATGCCTTTATCACCATGCCTTGCACTAGTAGTTCCATAAGCTGGCTTGAAATTGTCTGCCGGTAATTTACACATGGAAAGCAACTAATGCATTTTAAGAAACACTAAATCGTAGTAAGTTATCCACTTAGCCAGCACCCCTTGTCATCGAAGACATAAATGGCAGTGCGTAAAATGTTTTGCCTCCTCATAGGAGACATTCATTAAGGAATAGATCTACATGAAATACATCAACGCTTGCCTAAATAACAGAATTACAACCTTAATAACAGTTACATGTTTGCCATGTAGAGGGATGGTCAGTCAGGCAGTTATAAATGATCTTTTTATACATCATGAAATAAAATCTGCTTAAACAACCTCTGACAAAAAAAACTTCAAGATAACTAGATGCTAATAACAATTAATTATTGTTGATTATGACCATCATGAGAGTACAAACATCTAAAGACCATATTAACGGTCAAGTTACATGAATGTAATGACAGGGAAATGCAACATTTCTCATGCAATGTTATTTCGAAAGAAGAACAAGGTCAATTTTATAACCTAAATTTGCTACTTGGAACATCAAGCTAGATCCCTGCGTAGTACACAACTTTCACAAAATAAATAAAGAAAAACTTGGTTATCAATAAGTCACTAGCTAGGAGATGCTGTTACGCAAGTCAATTACATTAGATACAATATAATGTGTACATAGTCTAACAAATACATTTAATTCATAAATAATGAAAATATTTTAAACCCTATTCTGATTGGATTAATTTTACATAGGGAGGAGGAGGAGCAGTATAATCATTACTGGAGCATCTCTGGGATTTTAGTCCCAACTATAACAATAATGTCATTAACATAAACTGTGCACGCAGGGAATATTATTATCATGAAGGAGTGTACTTCGTCAGTAACAAATATCTGTTATGTTTAAATATGTGTCAAAATAGCAGCCGCATGGATAGCAGGACCCAACATACCTTTTGGTAGGTCTACTGGACTACAGGTTTGGAGTTGCATTGACCCAGTTGTCTAGCCATCACAATTTGGCCTTTGCCAATGTCATTCTAATCTTTACATTGTCCATTCTTTCTATTTCCAACACATCACCTTTAGGGACAACATTATTTCCTCGCTGCCTAATTTATTACACCCATTTCAAGGTGCTACTGTAACCCGATAATGTTTTTCCCTTTACCGGTCAGTGGTCATAATGGTATGGCTGGTCAGTGTATATATTACTGGAATTTCCTCATGGGGAAAAAGATTGTTACTGGCAATAGAAAGTAATCTTTTCCAACACCTTTTGTCAAAGTCAAAATAAATCCTTGTACCAGTCGAGTCCAAAACAAATGCAGCCAGCGTTTAAAATCATGTGTCAGAAAAGTGATGCCTCCAGGTGATAAAGCCTCATAAAATTATCATGGTCATGTGATCATCAAGCACTATTTGTGCAGCCACAACAATAAGCTTTTACAATAAAGTTTAAAGCAATCAATTTGTATTCCATATGCAGAATATCTTAGTGTGACAGCAATACATGTACTGTATTATCAAGACACATATCTGATTTGCACAAAAATTGTTTATCCTGTGCAAAATGTAGAGGGTACACATGTCCTCCAGGAAAGTCACATGATGTAGAAAAAACATTCAAGTAAAGGGAACAAAGGTTTTAAAAAAGGCTGCAAAACTATTTTTTTTAACTGTATCTTATTTAACAACCTCAGCAACAACCTCATTTCCCCTCTCGTCTGTTCCAACCACTCAGTATTCAGCACCACCAGAATACTAATCACCGACCTGATCATCCTTCATCAACTGCACTTATTCCTCACTGGTTCATGCCTCAAGTTAGATTTTTGAATGCTTGAATGATTCATAGGTTACTGTGTGAATTGAATTTTTTTTTTCTGAAACTGTGCAGGTACAGGGGCAAGACAAAAAAAAGGAGGCCCAATAATGTCCTTCAGGAAGCCTGGGGAACTATTCAAGACTACAAAATATAAAAAGAAATACAAGAAAGTCTGTCTCTTTGGAAGCAACAGGTGGGGAAGGTGTAGCTCAGTGGTTATGGTGCTGGTTTATTGATCGGAATGTCTCAAGTTCATATCCCAGCACCACCATGTTGCCACTGTTGGGCCCACAAGCAAAGCCCGTAGCCCTCAATTGCTCAGATGTAGCACATGAGGATAAAATGTAAGTCACTCTACATAAGGGTGTCTGCCAAATGCCACAAATGTAAGCAAAATATGACAAATTGAGGGGTTTATGCACAGCACTGAATGTTTCAAAATCTTATTGAATCCAGGCAGTACATAATCCACACATTCAAATAAAAGGAGGAGAATAAAAAATTCTTCTCTCTTATGAAAAAAAGGGAAGAAATGATTCTGCTATGCTCGTCTGCTGTGAAATGAATTTCATATCCAAGTAATTTTGGACTGATTATTCTGACGCAATTAATGAAAACATTACATTCCTGATTCAATTCTATATACAATAGCATTATTATTGAAATGTTAAACACACCAGAACATCAATGACATTCACTTTCCTGATGAAAATACATTTTACATTATTCATTGATGAAAGTGTTGAGTTCAGCTGCTTAACTCCGAACTGCTCCTGCCCCTACAGTGAAGGTGATCTTCTGCCATTAACTCTACAGCACATCACACCTACCGTATAAAAAACAGATGCTGTCTCCCAGGATAGATGGATCCTTCACTTTCTGGCTTTGATCCCCCTGCCCATAAAATAAAAAATCCCTCTCCTGCTGCCAGTATGGTTTTCAGGCTGGCTGTCATCCTGTACCTCTCCTTGAAACCTCATGCTCTCTTTAGTTAGTGCTTTTTGTTCCTAAGTGATGTCCCTCTACCCAGCTCTGGTGATCATAGCTCAGTACAAGAGGGTCTTTAATCTCCTGTTCAAACCTTCCCTGATGGTGTTCAGAACCACCTTCAGCTTCCTTTTGCACACTACCATTATGTATTGCTAAAGGGGCTGCACTTTGTTCACTAATTGATGCAATTATCATGCTATTTTTGGTGAAGCACTGCTCAAGGCAGGCACATGTTATAAAGGATGAAGGAGGCACAGGCAGTGGGCGCTTGATGGGTTGTTTGTCCTTAATAAGAAAATGGCTTCCTGATCTTTCCCTGAGTGGCTTTTACTTTCATGTGGTTTAAATAGCTAGTATTTTTACTGTACCCCATGTTATATACACAAACACACATAGTATGCATGCATGTACAGTATGTATATACTGTATACTGAATGTTTCCATTATATTGCTTGTGATATTTATTAGAAGGGCAACAACATTAACCCATCAAAAACCAATAGGTTGGTCTATAGCGGCACAATCTCACCATAAGCATAACACAATTAGGCATGCATACAGGAAAACACACACACACACACACCAGATAAAAGACAACACCATTCTAACTAGTTAAATTTTCATGTTTACAATTATGTTGTGGGTCTTCATCATAGCAAGGTGCATGGTATATGTAAGACATCAGTTGTTGACATTAGGTGTTGATTGTGTAACTTGTATGAGGGTATTCAAGCAAAACTGGGGTGGCTCAGAGCCCACTGCAGTCATTCCTTGTACTTTGGACAATACATTGTTAGTATATTTCTTTTTTATATTTTTCTCCGAATGTATTTATATAAAGTATATCCTGAAAATGTATTAATCTATGTTTTTGTGTTTATTATATCTGTTCATGCATTTCACAACCACTTTCTCAATCACTGCTGCTCAAGTGTTTCCTGATACTCCATCAACAAAGTGTGCCTAAATAAATTAGAACAAATGGACATCAAATATGACACTATGTTAAAAAAAACAAAAACAAAAAAAAAAACTAAAATGATTCTTGAAAAGTAGGATGTCTTATCACTGCAACCACATGTTAATTATGTTTGGATAAAGCTGCAGTTTAAAAATTTGGGCTCATGGCTTGATAGCATAACAATAATAATAATAAATAAAAAATAAAGTCTCACATTGGGTCAACTGGCTTGCTATCAGTATTGTGAACTGGTTAAATAGGGAAATGCAAGCATTGTCTGAGAGAAGTTTGCATAGGTTGGAGTGACCATTTTAATCAAATATAAACAAAAACATGTACTTTTGGTATATGTTAGAATATCCAGTTATACAGTACAGTGAAACCTCGGATTACGAGTAACACAGTTTGCGAGTGTTCTGCAAGACAAGCAAGGATTTTTAATAAATTTTGACTTGGAAAATGAACAAGTCTTGGTTTACGAGTACCGAGTATCATGTATCACGCATGCGCTACTTGTTTTAACGCCGAGCGTCACGCGATCACAACTGAGGCAATGTTTTTTCTCTCTTTTGCGCTGCAGAATTGTGGGTAATCGTCTCCTCTGCTAGGTCTTAGTGCTCGTCTCTCACTGGTATAATCAACATCCGTGCACTCGTGTACTGTTTACTATAACACTGTGATCATGTGTGTGTGTAAAACATTTTATTTTGTGTTTGTAAGTGTGTGTGTACAGCGCGCATGTACTGTTTCTTATAACACACGACTGTGCACGTGTGTAAAGCAAAAGCAAGTCTCATTAGAGAGGGTAAAGATCCATTTTCTCCCTCTCTGTTTCAGCCTGTCTTTATATGTGTGCATGCACATAATTTGACACCGTGCCCCTTCACACACATACTCTCGCCGCGTGTGTGTTGTGTGAAAGTCAAATAAGAGAGAAGAAAGGTTTACTGTGCAAGATGAGAAGGGGGAGACGGGAGGGGCTGATTCCTCCTCTCCGCTTACTTCAGATTCACACACACACACACGCATAAACGGAAACATCTGTCTGGATTTATTTTTACTTTTATAAAAGTAAAGTGCAGGTTAATTTGTTTAATTTTACTTTATATTTTGTGTTACTTATAAACATAAGTATCTTTCAGATTTTTATCTAAACAGTCTATCTTTTTTGGGGCTGTTGAAAGAATAATTTGAGTTTCCATTATTTCTTATTGGAAAATTTGCTTTAATTTACGAGTGTTTTAGAATATGAATTGTGCTAGTAAACCAAGGTTCCACTTGGTTTTATTTGGTGATGGATTCTAGGATTTAATTTCTGCTTCTCGTGCAGCTACAGTATATTGTCACAGAACATACTTATCAGGTTGAAGATAAGTGAGTGGAAATTGAAAAGTGTCATTCTTTAGTCTAGGCAGTAAACAGTTTAAAGTTAGATGGAAGTTTCTTCATGCTACGATGGAATTAACTGATGGGAGGCCGATGTATGACCCTTGACTTAAAACAGCAATTTAATTAAAGTTGTGGGCACATTTTTCGATCAGTTCTAACATCAGACAAATTCATCTATTACTTGCTCAATACCTATGGCATTCAAAAATCCATAATAGAAGAAAAATTATATTATACTTGTTTTTATAGATTTAAAAATCAATAATTTTGATCACTTAATATCTCGCAGACAACTCCATCCATTACTTTGACAGTATCTGGCATTTAACAATCCATAACAATAACATCCACTGGTTTCTATATGAGCGTATTTAAAACAAATGTCATTTTGCCCCTATGTTAAGATTTTATGATATCAAATGAGTGCCTGTTTTACAGTCACTAGCTTTTTTTAAACAATTGTAATAATATTAATTTAAAAAATGTAAAAACATAAAGGTATCATTTCTTTTTTTGTGGCATTCTTTAGAGCAGTTATAGATTGTGATTTACACTGCATGAAATTACCTCATAAGGTCACTTACAATTAAATGAACAGTAGCAGTGAAATATGAGCCAGCAATGAGACTGAACCACACAATCCACTAATTACACCATGAGAAACCCTTTTACACACTACATTGAGGAAATACACACATACTGTAGGGTTTCCCTAATTTGGACAGTTTTCAAAATAGCGATGTCTTTAATATATTCATCTTAAGCTCAATACATCATTTATAAAGAAACTGTTTTCTGAACGTGTTTTACACGGATATAAGCAATATATTATGTTATGCACAAAGATCTATCACATGCTTCCAGTCAGCTGAAAATGAATGTTCCAGCAGGATTACATTTATTCATTCATTCTCAAAGCACCAGCTAAAGCATAATTAAGCAAACCACTGCAAATGAAGCATGGCCTTCATCTCACCTGCCTGAAAGTTCAGGTGATATTATAAAGTCTATATTGAATTCTACCTTTATAATGTAGTTGAGTCCATAACTTTTAATTAGATCATTCAACAGTACTCTGTCCTTGCATATACTCTGATTGGCCATAATGTTAAAACCACCTGCCTTATACTTTGTAGGTCTCCTGTGACCCACCTAAACACCTCTAAACTCTCAAGGCATGAACCCTCTTAAAGGCTTCCGAAAGATTGCTGTGGTATCTGGCATAAAGGAAGGTAGAATGTACGTGTCTAAATAACGTCCTCATGCATGCCAGGACCGAAAACAAAACTGCCTTCACCGAATTTCCTTCTTCCTATAGTGTGTTCTTCTGTGAGATCAGATTAGAAAGGCTAGGCTCCACTCCCAACGCATTTTAATGAGCCTTCAATGCCCCGTCTCTGGTTCCTTGGTTGCAATGCCCTGTCTCTGGTTGCCTGGGTTTTCCTTAGTTGACTTTTGAAAGGAACTAACCATTGCATACTGGAAACACCCCGCAAGATCTGCTGTTTTGGAGATCCTCTGACCCACTGATCTATTCTTCAGAATATTTTTCCTTCTTCCAACAGATCAACTTTGAGGACTAAATGTTCCTTTTCTGTTAGGGCTGCACAATATGGTTACAGAAAAAAAAAAAAAAAAAATTTATGTAGACATGCTTTGATTTAGATTTAAACTGCAATATGTAACAATTAATTGGCAAATACATGGCAATGAGTCAAGTAAAAGACAGCCTTATCCAGAGCAACTTACAGTACATTTTACCTCATCTTTTACTACGGGTGCTCCGATTGCTCGGTCGCCGATCATAATCGGCCAATAGTTGCTTTGGAAAGTTTGATGGGCGATCTTTATGAGGGCTGATCTAGAAAAGCAGATCAGATGACGCAAAACTCGCAAGACAATTTTTTGAGTGCTCGCCCTATCATCCAAAGATCGCTGGTTTGATCCCCGGGTGATGCTGTAACCTCTCACAGCCGGAGGCCTAGAGAGAACTGATTGGCCGAGCTCTCTCAGAGGGGAGGGATGAGAGGTACTTAGTGCTCCCACATTAATCACGGTTCTACAGCCAATCAGGGGTGTCTGTGAGCTCACGCAAGAAGACGGAGCAGATAACGCTGTCCTCCAAGTGTGTGATTCCCCCCCAATGGTGCGTGAGTGAGCAGTTTAAAAAGATGCGGTCGGCTGGCGTCACGTGGTGCAAAGGAAACGTGATAGTCTTCGGCCCTCCGGACTGAGTTGTACAGTAGTAGTAGCTTTAATGTGGGAAAATGCAGAAGAGTAAGGGAACAGAGCATGCGCACTTCACGCATCACACACACACACACAAACACACACGAAGAGTAAGGGCACGGAGCATGCGCACTTCGCGCATCACACACACACGCCCGCGCGAAATGTAAGTCCACGGGAAAATGCATGAGTAGTAATGGTGGACCAGCGCTGCCGTTTTTTGTTTGGACGAGAGAAGGAGAGATTGTTGTGGATAATTTTCTTTCAAAGATTTTTTTAACCGGATTATCTTTGACTGGACATATTTCCCGGATTTCTCACCCTCCGTCATCGGCCTCTCCGACTTCATTAAGCCCAGTGAGACGGAACCATACTCGGTATACTCGGATAACACGCATACAATAAACACAGACTTCGGACATTTTCCACTCACTCGCACACATACACATACCGTTTACTATACAGTGGTGTCCAAAGGTTTTGAGAATTACATAATTATTGGAATTTGGAAAAGTTGCTGCTTAAGTTTTTATAATAGCAATTTGCATATACTCCAGAATGTTATGAAGAGTGATCTGATGAATTGCATAGTACTTCTCTGCCATGAAAATTAACTTAATCGCCAAAAAACCTTTCCACTGCATTTCATTGCTGTCATTGAAGGGCCTGCTGAAATCATTTTAGTAATCATCTTGTTAACTCAGGTGAGAATGTTGACGAGCACAAGGCTGGAGATCATTATGTCAGGCTGATTGGGTTGGAATGGCAGACATGTTTAAAGGAGGGTGATGCTTGAAATCATTGTTTTTCCATTGTTAACCTGGTAACCTGCAAAGAAACGTGCAGCCATCATTGCGTTGCATAAAAATGTCTTCACAGGCAAGGATATTGTGGCTACTAAGATTTCACCTAAATCAACAATATATAGGATCATCAAGAACTTCAAGGAAAGAGGTTCAATTCTTGTTAAGAAGGCTTTAAGGCGTCCAAGAAAGTCCGGCAAGTGCCAGGATCGTCTCCTAAAGAGGATTCAGCTGCGGGATCAGAGTGCCACCAGTGTAGAGCTTGCTCAGGAATGGCAGCAGGCAGGTGTGAGCGCATCTGCACGCAAAGTGATGCGAAGACTTTTAAAAGATGGCGTGGTGTCAAGAAGGGCAGCAAAGAAGCCACTTCTCTCCAAAAAAAAACATCAGGGACAGATTGATCTTCTGCAGAAAGTATGGTGAATGGACTGCTGAGGACTGGGGCAAAGTCATATTCTCCGATGAAACCTCTTTCCGGTTTTTTGGGGCATCTGGAAAAAGGCTTGTCCGGAGAAGAAAAGGTGAGCGCTACCATCAGTCCTGTGTCATGCCAACAGTAAAGCATCCTGAGACCATTCATGTGTGAGGTTGCTTCTCATCCAAGAAAGTGGGCTCACTCACAATTTTGCCCAAAAACACAGCCATGAATAAAGAATGGTACCAAAACACCCTCCAACAGCAACTTCTTCCAACAATCCAACAACAGTTTGGTGAAGAACAATGCATTATCCAGCACAATGGAGCACCGTGCCATAAGGCAAAGGTGATAACTAAGTGGCTCGGGGACCAAAACGTTGAAATTTTGGGTCCATGGCCTGGAAACTCCCCAGATCTTAATCCCATTGAGAACTTGTGGTCAATCCTCAAGAGGCGGATGGACAAATAAAACCCCACTAATTCTGACAAACTCCAAGAAGTGATTATGAAAGAATGGGTTGCTATCAGTTAGAATTTGGCCCAGAAGTTGATTGAGAGCATGCCCAGTCGAATTGCAGAGGTCCTGAAAAAGAAGGGCCAACACTGCAAATACTGACTCTTTGCATAAATGTCATGTAATTGTCAATAAAAGCTTTTGAAACGTATGAAGTGCTTGTAATTATATATATTTCAGTACATCACAGAAACAACTGAAACAATTCTAAAAGTGAAGATCTAAAAGCAGTTTAGCAGCAAACTTTGTGAAAACTAATATTTGTGTCATTCTCAAAACTTTTGGCCACGACTGTATATAGTTTGTAAATATTGTTAATATTTACATTTACATTTAGCATTAGCATCACTACAATCCTTGATCTGAGGTGAGAAAACTTAATTTATACATTTTTCACATTCGTTCGTTCGTGCGTGGGTGTGGGTGTATATGTGTGTGTGTTTGTTTGTTAGTCACTGTGTGGTCCGAACCCCCAGAGAAAGTACCACGAACTGTCTCCTTGCATGCTATGTATGCTGAGCTGTTGGATGGAGATCAGTTACATGGCGGCAGTGCCATCAACATCTCAGTATCATTGCCGTTGAACTTTTACCTTTCAGAGCCAACTATCCCACAAAATGGACAGCATCTTGTTTTTAGGCAGAACTATATAAGCTGCTTTCCTGCTCTCGCACAAGCAGCACAAACTTACCTCTGTGCCCCATGTACAAGTGTGGATATTGAGCAAGTTTTTAAGCACAGCAAAAAATGCTGTTAAAGATGAAAAGCGCAACAAGCTGTCAGCCAAAAATGCGGAGATGCTTATATTTGTAAAGAAAAATCTGCTTTTGATGCTTCAGTAAGCGACTAATCTTTGTCCACCTTTTCTCATTCTCTACCTCACTCTTGCTCTCTCTACCTCTATAAATGCCCTGCAAAATTTGACAGTTAAAAAAAGAAACTACTTCAGAATTTATCATTGATTTATAATGCAGAAGCCATCATGGTAATGCAGTTAATAGTGCAGTGCTGTTAGTGTTAACTGCCTTTTTTCTTCACATGCCAAGAGATGTAAAGTTGAGAAATTCGTTACTGTAAAGTTGTAGGATATAGGATAAGGATATAAACAGATATAGATATAGAGATTGTTTGTTATTTGTATTTTTTTGTGTACTTTATCAAGTTCAAGTTCAAGTAGGCTTTATTGTCACTTTAACCATATACAGTTAGTACACAGCGAAGCGAAACAATGTTCCTATAGGACCAAGGTGCTACATGCAACATAAATTTACAACATAAATTAACAGAAAAACTACACTAGCTAACTAAGAGGCCTAGTTAGCTGGCTAGCGGAGACAAGACAGATTGACCTAAATAATCTGTTTTATTTATTTATCAGTTTATTTATTTTCATTTTTATATAATCTACAGGAAAGTTATATTTGTCAAGCTCTAAGCTGTTCCTAATAACCATAACCAAGTTGAATTACTTACAAAATACTACAGGATCCTGATGCTGGCATAATCTACATTAATTACTACATAATCCATGCTGCCTTGTTTTTAGTAAACCCATCTGACGTGTCTGGTCTTTGCTCATAATTGCAAGTGTTTTTGTGTCAGATGCCATTGCTTTCCTCACTTTCAAGCAGGTGTGAGACTGCAGAATTTTCTTAGCTTTAGATCTCTGAAAGCAGGCACAAAACTTAAAAGAATGCAGATGGGTTTTATTGAGCTCTGATTCTCCAACATATCTCTAAAAAAGAAAAAAGAGAACTGAAAAAAAAAAAATAAATCTCCCTTCAATACACATGCCTACTTGCCCAAAACCACATACAGTCAGCGAGAGATCATTTCCTTAGCAACAACATTCTTCTATTCCAACTTTATACACAATAAGTTAACTTACAGAGGCCTTTTTATGTTAAAAGTCAGTACCCTGAACACACACAGGTACACATTATTTATCATTATAAATTAACAAACTCATAATATTCTACACAGGCTTCCCTACAGACACCATGAGGGCGTTTCTGAGGAACCCTTATATACCAAATGGGTTATTCGCAGACCTACATGGCACGAAACATAAAGAACTGAGAGGCGTTCAGTGCATAATTTGTGACAAGGCTATAATTTGTTAATACAGGGTACTTTGCAGGGCTCGAAATTAACTTTTTTATTTGGTAGCACTGGTGCACAGACTAACATCTGCTTGTCCAAATGTGAGATAGTGGCCAAACATATAAAGGCAGATTTCTGTTGGGAATTTTTTGGGACAGTTTATGTTCTTGGGTCACATAATGTTGGAAGAAATACTGGCATGGCAAGAGTAAGAAGTTGAGGCTGTCCAGGACCTTGGACATGGCATAGCATACCAGAGCAGTTTTCACCCAGTGTTTGGAAGGCAGGTAATCGGTCGGGATCAAAGCCTTGTATGCACAAATGTAGCCTTTTTACATTTTTATATAAACTAGCACTACACCTGGATACACTGAATTCCCATTCCTGTTTAGATCTACAGTATCTATTTAATATTTGCAGTTTTGGACCCAGTCGTCTTATATTTTCAAACTGTGAAATATAAATTTACCCCATGTATTTGGTGACATACTACGATGCCACAGTGCAATACTAGATGGAGAAATGTTCTGTGAATGTTGGTGCGGTGTCTAAATGGAATCCTTGTAAGTACAGACCGTTAAGGATAAATCACTATTAAGAAAGTAACTCAATTACCAAACAGACCTGGACCCAAATAATCTAATAGAAACAGGCATTATGAGGTAGAGACAGGAGTTCTACAACCATGATGACAAGGTTACACGACGTTCTGGAAGAGTTATAACGCAAAACGAACACACATTCACCCACACACACACAGCCTATTTTATCAGGTACATCTGATAAAAACAATTTTTGGAATTTATTTAAGATTTTATGTCCATAGGTTTAGTTAATTCAGAAGCACCGCTGGCTTGTCATGAGCATAAATCAAAGAGGCATTTACAACCAAAATGTCACTTCATGATCTCTTATCAAGGAAACTATGCCATGTGGTTTATTTATGGTCCATGTGATTTGAGGACATGCATAGCTTTCTCAAACAGATGAATTATTTTATTTTTTGTTGGAACATTCTCTTATGTACTGAACTAAGAGCACGGTACACAAACCTGTAAGGCCCTGGGAGGGATTATATTATTAAGTCAAGTCAAGTCAAGTAGGCTTTTATTGTCACGTCAACCACATAAACTTCAGTACACAGTGAAATGAAACAGCGTTCCTCCTGAACCAAGGTGCTACATGCAAACAACATAAATTAGCAACATAAAAGCTAGCTAGCTTAACTAAGACACCTAATTAGCTAACTAGCTGAGACAAAACGGATTAACACTATAAATAAAAAAGAAATTTAAGTACTATACAAAAAAATAAAACAAAGTGCATGTGCAAATGTGCAAACAAGAGCAACAACATGACAAACATGACATGATGCTAAAATGTATGTTCAAATGTAAAAGCCAAGAATTTTGTGCTTCCACAGCTTAGCCTGTTTGCTCTGATTTAAATCACTCGAGTTTGTAAACCTGTAGAGTGTTCCCCCTTGGTTTTGTTTCTTTTCACAGAGAAAAATTCAAGCGTACCAAAAGGCGTCAAACCACATGAGAATATCGTCTCTGCAAATTGGTCAGGTACAGTATGTCTGCCATGGGAACAAAAAAAAAAAAGGATCTACAAGAAGATTATTTCCTGTGTTGTGGACTACTGCATGGGAGAGACATTTTTATAATGAAAGTTAACCTACATGGGATAAGTCATTACCCTGGTGATTGTCTATTACACTTTGCTTGCATTTCCCATGGCAAATTATACAGTTTGAAAATGAAGTGTGGCTACAGCTGGAAAATAACATGATGCACTGGCCAAGGCGTCCGTCAAAACAACACAAAAGGTGGCGTGCATTAATCCTATTGAACTGTGACATGCTCATCAGTCGGAAATATTTCTTAAGAGCCATCAGGTATGTGCAGTACATTGGTCCTGTTCTGTTCGATATGCTTTCTCACCAGGAGCACCAAAGCTCAGCAGATGATTCAGATCGAGACCACTTCCTTTTGGGGTTATTACAGTCCAGAGGAAAAACTAAGTAGTGATATTTTAAGAGGACTAAAGCCAGTAGGTATGAAGGCACTGAATTAGAGTACACTTGACTACAAAATCCAATGAATTCTCCATAACATGCACAGATCAGCATACCATGCTCAGCCCTGTTGAAAAGGTGGTCCCGAGCACGGTATACAGTAGCTTACTCAGGCACGATTTGGATCAAAAATGAAAGCTAGCCATGCAGATCAAAACACAGAAGTAGATGTCACATTTTAAACAGCAGTCAACACCAACTGTCTCCTCTGACATCTGCATGTGTGTGTGTGTAGCAAACACAGATTTCATACTCCATACGTAGCTGCTATAGCTGGTTAAGAAAGAAGTCAGGTGAGAGGACCCTTCTTAACATTGTCTCTGGAATGTCAATAATATTCGACATGTTGTAATTGTGTATTTGTACTTTTATACCCTGTACTTTTCTTCTTTGTGTTTACTGGCAGACCACAAAGCAACAAGAGGCATTCCACTATCTACTCTATCAGAGACAACTGGACTCAGGTATGGAACAATATTGCTAAGACCAAAGCTGGCTGGTGGGGTAGTGAAAAGAGTGGGGGGAGCAATCGAACTCTAGAATTGTACAAAGCAATCACACTTGGCGTAAAAATGTAATTGTAAAGTCTAAAACATGGAGAAAACATTGTTTTATTACCGGTATGGTCTACACCTACCTGTGATTACAGTGCACACACCTGCCCAAACAAACAGACTAGGAATCAATTCAAACCACCTAAACAGTGCATATCTGAAAGCACTCTCAGTGCAATGCCGAGACGCCGTTTTATGCTACAGAAGTGATAGAAGGTTTTCTAGACTGCATGCTATTATTCTTCTATAACTGCAGAATCTGAAGTACTTTGTTCCATCACTTCAAGCATAACATATAACATACTGTAATTCACAATATTTAGGTTTCCATCATCGTACTAAAATTACAGTGGTTCAGCAGCAACTTCCCAAAGATTACCCATTTTTGCATTAATAACAAGCCATAATTTTCATTTCTTTATAGCCACATTTGATGTTATGAAACATTTTTCCCTTCACTAGCACCACAACAGTTATAAATAGTTGATCACTCAACAACATTTATCTTTCTCTTGTTCCTTCTGAAGACACACTGTGCCAGAAACCATAAAAAGAAAATACGTTGCATACTGTAGAAGTGCAAGAAAGCCCTACATAAATCTCGACAACAGTAACTTGTCCAGAAACAAAGTCTTAATGCATACCCTTGATTTGTTTTAAAAATGGATCTCTTAGCCGATTGACAGAAAATTAGTCCTTCTGACGAATCACATTTGAGAATTTGACAGCACTGTGGTATAAATCATTATAAAACAGTTACTTATCCTGATTGTAACAGTATGCATTTATTTATAGCTTGAAAAAAAATCAATCGGGCAGAAAGGGGTGAGTAAAATAATGAAGCACGTTGTAAAAATTTTTTTTATGACATTTTTACCCGAGAAATATTGAACTTTAAGGTTAAAATGCTGTACACAATACAAAATGCTAAGTACGAACAGCATGCTCAGTATCACTGTACTGTACATACTGTAACAACGCTGTGTTAGCATTAGGCAATGATAATGACCCAATGTGTAGCAATTTCAATTCAACTCACTTCTCTGGTATGAATTATAGTGACTCAAAAAAAGTATCTTTCAACAAATCCACAGCCTTTTCTTACCCTGAGTAATTTTAATAAAGTCCTGCAGTTTAAACTTTAAGTAAGGCTGATTACTCGCAAAGACAGATGATACCCAATTTCCCTAGTTCCTCATAATTGACTTTACGACTCTGTGGGGTCCTCGGCGTTAATATCTCTGTAGATGCTGCATGCAAACTTGTAGATGTGGCACAAAAAACGACAACATGAACAAGTGATCGAGCACTATGTACAGTAATGCATGGCTGAGAGCTTCAAATCAATAAGCCCGTTCCTTCTGAATCACAGGAGTGTGTTCAATCAACAGACTGTAGGATCATGGGCAGACTGTAGCATTAACTCCTGCAGTGTGAGAAAAGTCATTCACAGAGCTCCTAAAGCACATACCACTGCCTCTCAGTGCTGATCTGGCCCTCTGAGCCATCCTGAGTGGACTGCTGCAGTGTCTCAATCCCAGGAGAGCTCCAGAGATTTAGGAACATCAGCCACTGACCTTCACGCTGCCACAACAGAACAGCCACAGAGTGCCTTTAACACAAACACACTTATTTGTATATTGGACAGCCAGAAATAGTGTAAATGCAGCAATCCGTGTTATGTAAAAGGGTTAGTGGCATCTGCACATCGAAATTAGGGCAGCACATTTTGGTTATTTCTGATAGCTTCAGGACAAAACAGAAAAATGTTCAACTGCTCAAATTTCCTATGTAGGGGCGGATTTGATCTTGCAATGACTTTGCCAGCACTTTGTCTCTAAGCGCTGCAGCTTTCTCGGCTCGGCCAGCATCCCATATACGCCTTACTGCAGAACAATAGGTGATTTGAGTCTAGCTAGCTCCTTCACTTCCACTTAAGACTTTATATTTAAATGCCAAGCAACAGCACACAGCAGAATTACACTGAAGCACTGTGCCATCTTTACTGTAATGTACTTGCCACATTTCTGTTTGTATTATTTGCAAAGGTGTATTTAGACAGTCAGTGATACAGCTTTGGCTAGAATAAGGGGCTCAAGCACTTCATTCTCCCACTCCAAAATGTTCATTTATTACTTGTGCAGTTTCTACTCACTTTCTATCAGTTATAATTTTAACGTTACAGTTTGTTTGGGGGTGGCATGGTGGTATAGTGGTTAGCACTGTCGCCTTGCACACCAGGGTCCGGGTTCGATCCCCTGGCCAGGCTCGATTCCCGTCTCTGAGTGCATGGAGTTTGCATGTCCTCCCCGTGCTTGGTGAGTTGCCTCCGGGTACTCCGGTTTCCTCCCACAGCTTAAAGATATGCAGGTTTGGCTAATTGGCGTTCCTAAATTGCCCGTAGTGTGTGATTGAGTGTGTGCTCTGCGATGAATTGGCACAGGGTGTGTCCTGCCTCGTGCCCTAAGCCTCCTGGGATAGGCTCCAGGTCCCCAGGGTAAAGCAGTATAGAAGATAAGTGAGTGAGAGAGTACGTTTGTTTGGCAAACAAAGGCACTGAGCCATTTCTAGTCATTGCAGCAATGTACAGTAGATATTCAAATTGATCAGCCATAACATTACAATGCAAAATATTACGTAAGTATTGCCTAGGTTCCTCTTGCCTTTCTACGGTATTGTGACTTTTTTAGCAATGTAATGAACTAGTTTTACTATGGGATCTGACTGGGTAGACTAGCCACTGGTCCCGTCATCAGTGTACTGGTATAACGGATAATCAATGTATTAATGTTATGGCTGCTCTCGGTGTACATTATTTTAAAGATTATTCTAAAGATGACACAGCGCCAAAACTCGAGGTGAATCAAGATGAAGCCTACT
The DNA here is from genome assembly GCF_024256425.1 of Clarias gariepinus. Classification (NCBI taxonomy): domain Eukaryota; kingdom Metazoa; phylum Chordata; class Actinopteri; order Siluriformes; family Clariidae; genus Clarias; species Clarias gariepinus. Next base: position 25,894,146 of record NC_071104.1, on the reverse strand, counting down.
TAAGGCCACTGTGCAAAACTGCATAGGTGAGATTTTTATTATTTTTTTATTAGAACTTTATTAATCCCAGAGGGAAATTGCTTCTTCGCATATCCCAGCGTAACTGGGGTCAGAGCGCAGGGTCAGCCATGATACGGCGCCCCTGGAGCAGTTAGGGTTAAGGACCTTGCTCAAGGGCCCAACAGTGGAGCTGGGGATCGAACCACCGATCTTTTGATCAGTAACTTAGTGCCTTAACCCTTTGAGCTACCACTGCCCCATAAAGATATGGGTATTACTAAACGCACTGACTTAATATTTTCTTGCTGTTAAATACTGTTATCACCTTTTAGTACTCATGGTCATCACCATGTCATTACACAATTCAGAAAATAATTCACATAGAATTTTGGTTCCTACACGTCAGTTTGACAGCAGTTGAGTAATCTCAGAAAATTGTCATTATGTTCAGTCAGCTGCGTAGAAGCTTTAAATCTTGCAAAGACCACAGTAGATATGATCATTAAGTGATAAAAGGGGTGGGGGTGCATGAGCACTGTTAAGGAACGGTTTTTTATGCAGTAGTGCTTCAGCGATGATGCTTGGAGCATCTCAAAGGGAACAAAGGCTGCATGGATCCTCTCATCTTCTCTCATAGGACTGATGAGATGAGACTCCACAGAATCGTTCTTCCTCTCATCTTTCGCTCCAGTCTCATCGTTGATTCCACTACTCTCTAGCTTCACTGTCATCTCTCTCCCGTCTTTAATTTACTCAGTTCTCTGAAGTTCTTGCTCTCTCTGAGGCCTTCTTTCCCTCCATGTTCTCTTTCTTCCCCCCCATTATTCTCTACACCATGGGTACATGTTACCAGATTTATATCAGTATGTTCATATTTGTGATGGAAATGTGTATCCAATTATATAAATAATGCAATGATTGGTACTTATAAAATACAGTGTACTACACTGTGTGAGAGCTATGAGGATATTAGAGAGCAACCAGATTTATTTTAGTGTTTTAGTCAAGCAAAAACAGGCATTAAGAGCCCCTTGAGCTCTACCGTCACCACAAAAGCTATAGAGACAGCTCTGAAGCTATTCTCTTGTCAGGATTATTCAGCATTAATAGGATTAAAAGGGCTCTCTGATATAATTTGAAATTTTCTGATAGGTTAGAACATTGGAAACATCTGCACCCGAGGCCTGGTGCTTGAAACCCTATTGTTCCGTTATGCACTTTTACCGTTTCCCTTCAGCTATGTTGCCATGTGCACAAAGGCTTCTGACCTCTCAGATCCCATCTGTCTGATGGCAGATCATACCTAAATCCAGTATATGGTGCAATTAAAGCAGTCCAGTCTGACCCAAGGAAATGCTTCAACAGCCTCACCAGTGCACAGAGAGAGAGAGAGAGAGAGAGAGAGAGAGAGAGAGAGAGAATATTGCCTAAATCCATTAGACACAGCAAACTATAGCTCAGTGCTCACATGGGATGCTGTCCTCATCCAGCATGTCATAAAAACAGTAAAGAGAGAGAGAGTGGTGTGTGAGAAGGAGAGAGAGAGAGAGAGAGAGGAAAAAGAAGATAGCACACAGTGGTCATTCTGATAAGGTCAAATCTTCCAGCTTCAGATCACTGTTAACTCAAATCAGCACAGGCTTTAAAGCATGACCTGTAATAAAACACTGATCCAATAAGCACACCGGACCTTAAATAGTCCATATTATTCCTTCCTTTCCACTTGGGCCTCTTAATGCTTTCAAAAACCTAGTTAATTTACCGCAAGACTTCACTAATGGCAAGGCCACTTCATATGGGATCTGCTGCTTCTGAACTCCCACTAGCTCAATCATACATCTCTCCCATGCTGAAACCACAACTGTTCAAGCTTTTCATTTTATGACTGAGCCTGAGAGAAAGGATGAGAGAGTTTATATTGTTTGCGTTAATTTTTTTTCCTTTTTAAAACTGCACAGCTGGGCTTGCTCCTGGAAACTGACGTACTCGGGGGAAAATAAGATTCAATCTCTCAAAGCAGAGAAACACAAAAGGAATTTAAAAAAAATGCAGTTATGAAGGCAAGTGCTAGAGAGTAAATGCAGAATGAAAGATTCATCATGTGAAACAGTACAACGTCATTACTGCATTTTAATGTAGTCAGAGTCGAATGTACCCTGCAGTATATCAACTCTAGCGGCAAAGGCCTTTCTGCTCCACTTTAAAAACTGACTAATGGAGAGGAAAGATATGGAGAGTAGAGACAAGGAAGAATTAAAGAATGAGAGAATAGAGAGGGGTTGCATGCCAAGCCAACGAGAAAATATTACAACAATTTAGAGTTGTTTCATTAAACACGCAATTAGCAGCACGTGTGCAGCTCCACGCGTCTGTCAAAGCACTGCAGAGGATGTGCTGGTATTCATATGTCTGCCTGAACAAGCTGGTCATTGTGTATATGACAGACAAGTATGTGTGTTTGTATGATAGATGAGCAGATGAAGGCTACTTCATTAAAATTGCAGTTGGGGTATTGACGAGACAGCTGATTCACAGGGTCAGTTGGCAAGCCAGGCACGATATAAATGAGCATCTGGATGCTTCAAAGTCAAGGCCTGTCATTTCTACACAGCTCCAGAACACACGCACGCGCACACACACACACACACACACACACAGACAGACAGACACGTGCTCACACAGACAGACGCACGACGCAGACGCATACATGCAAGCAGACGCATACATGGATGCAGACGCACGCACACAGACAGACAGACGCACATGCACGCGGACGCATACATGCAAGCGGACGCATATATGTACGCAGACGCACACAGACAAACAGACAGACGCACAAAGACAGACAGACGTACGCAAACAGACAGATGCACATGCACGCAGACAGACAGACAGACGCACACAGACAGACCCATGCGCACACACACAGATAGACAGACGCACACAGACAGACACAGACGCACACAGACACACACACTTCTTTGGCTGCTAATCCATCATCTGGCTCAGATCTCTGCTGCAGCCTAATGGTTTTTCTCCATGCTTGATGGGTACACACAGCATCACAGGGCACTAATTTTACATTGAGTATTTATACAAGTTGAGACACTAGAAAACAGAACAGCTGACTTTGTACCAAGGATACAGCTGAACACAGTAATAGAAAGTCTGTGTTTGATCAGATGCCACATGAAGCAAAGCAGCATTAACATCAGGCAGCGTTTGCTATATTAATTCCAGGAATAACTGTCAGAGCACACCTTTTAAAGAAAGCCTGCATAACTCCAAGGAATTTAATTACATCAGAAATGTGCATTATCCAATATAAAGTGCTTGCGAACGCAAACATCAGACAGAGAGCTGCCCGTGCATTCCTCCTTTCATTTGCATACATTATCTCTGCCTTTTGCAGCTCTTTGCTCCAGGAAGAATTTCAGCCCTAGTGTTCAAGGACACGGTAAGATCAAGCTGATTCATTAACATTTCCTCGCCGGTTTCTATAACCACAGGCAACATACATCAGCATTACGGTTCTCTCCACTCTTCAAGGAGCTCTAATGGGAGAAAATCACTAGGATAATATAATTTGGGCTGTATGATAATTGAATCTGAACAAATTAAGGTGCTGCCAGGTCCATCTCAGTAAAAGAAGTATAATAATTGTTAAAAGAACAGCCATGTTGAAACTGGAGCACTTGTGAGCATTTCATCAAATAAAACATGGCAGGAATAATTTATAGACATCATGTGTATATTCATGCATCATGTGTAAATCTGAGGTTCATTTTAATGCAAGGGAAAAAAACCAACATCTGGATTCCCTGAAGATGCAGCGATACAGCAATACTGTAGTTCTGCTAAATGTCTAAAGGTTAAAACCTCTGTGTTAAACTCTGCTCCACCCTAACCAGCCGTAATCCTGACTTCCTAATACTGGGCTCTGTCTAAAAAGTCTAAAAACTGAATAAAATATTGAAACAACACTCTTGTTGATAACATTCAGGCTAAAGCTTTATATAGAAGCTCCACTGCAAGATGTTTTTAAATGGTGCAACTTTCAGAATCTTGGCATTTATTCATCTCTTTCTCAGCCTGTCCTTTGGGTTTTTACACACAAGCTGTCAATAGCAGCATTCACACATCCCCACAAACCAAAACACACACACGCTTTTTACACGCTGCCTGCAACAACTTCACAAGTCCTGATTTAAGTCCTCCTAAAGCAAACACGTCGGCCTTGGGTGTTGAATTTGCATTTCAAATTTGTCAGAACAAAATATCTGATGAATCTTATTTTAACTGCTGTGCAATAACATCACTCTCATTATTATATTTTTCAATTCATTAACTTTTAGTAGTGCCATCTGTGGATCAAACACAACACGATGTCTACTGCATGTTCATTTCATTCACACCCAGATATCAGGTTTTTTTTTTTTTCTCCCCATACATTATTCATGTCACAGGACTAATAGTTTCCTAAGCAATGTAATAATGGTGCATCATGCAAAATTTAGCTAATAGTTACACTGATTTAAAAGAAAAACTGAAGATTGAGATGGTTGCTCGTTTTGTGTAAGTTTCCCAACGCCCATGCACACAAAGCCTACTGTATCTTTCATCTACAGTCTGTTTTAATCTACTTAACCAGTTAAAACTAAAAAACTTACATAAAACAGTCATACAACACATGTTGTGTAAAAGAAGGGGACTCTACACCCTACATACCATACTAGCTTTCCATTTTACATATGTTTTTTCGGATTCACCCCAAAAACAGGTACTTAGTTAAGGCTATTCCAAAGCGGAATAAGTGGAGACAAAGAGAAAGTAAGTGTAAGGTTTTTTTTTGTCCACTACCTCCATGGTATATTCTCCTCATCTTTTGATCCTACCATCCTGAGATCGCTAGTTTAGTTCCAGGGGCGATGCTGCAGCCTCTCGCAGCTGGGGGCCTAGAGAGAGCTGATTGGCCAAGCTCACTAAGCGGGGTGGGACGGGAGACACTCTCACATCAGTCACGGCTCTATAGCCAATCATGGGCGCCTGCAAGCTCACGCAAGTGGATGGAGCGAATAGCGCTGTTAGAAAAGATCTGGTTGCCTGGCATTACACGTTTCCTCAATCCCTCCCTGACTGGTAATAGTAGCCTTAAATGTGGTGGTAGTAGCCCTTAGTGATGGGTGGGAATTGGATATGACTAAAATCGGGATAAATTTGGGAAAAAACTGCTTTCACCCCTATTAATTACACTTACTGTCAGTTGTCAGTTCACTTCTTTTTCTGGCAGTTGCAGGAGGAATCTGTAGGTACTTATGAAGTGCTGAATATCAGTACGGCTATAATGCCTATGAGTCTTAGTCTAGCCCTCGTGCCTACAACCGCATCACATTCAGTACACCAGCTTTCCCTCCAGAGTGATATTCCTTAATTATAAGATAAACTTATTCACACGGCCTGTCATGGAGAAATTAATCTAATTTGACATCCAACTGCTTTTTGTTCTTGTTTGTTTTTCCTCCTACAGCAACAGAATCACCATTTAGCAGTAAAATCTGCCATGTTCATTTCGAAACATGGGAGATGGCAGCATGTGCCACATGATGGATATAAAACAAAAGACCCAGAAGAACAGATCTAGTTATCATCTGTTTTTATTTCTGAACCATGTGGTGTACTCTCATTCATTACTTTCAGCCAAGGCCTTAGGAGTGCAAACAACAATCTAGACATAGGTCAAACGTCTTACTGTGTTCATCCGCCTTATATATGTTGAGTTTTTTTATCCTCAACTCTTTGGAGCTGAAGCCTTAATCTTGTTCTAAGAAATTGTCTCTTAAAGGCTACAGCAGCTGTTTTGCCCTTGATGAGTTCCATATTACGTAGCAAGCTGTCAGTCCAACTGAAGAGAAACTGACACATAGACAAAGAGTCAGTAGCTCTGTGGAGTATCAGAGCAGCAGGTCGGTGAAAGAGAGATGGAAGGCTCTTACAATAGCTTTAGAAAGAAAAAGAGAATGTGTTTAATGGTATAAATGTGATCAATCAACAAGCTGTTGGCAATAAGAAACATTTTTTTATTAAATCCTTCAACAGTGTCTACTGTACATACATCCTTGCACAATATACATAAAAACTAAAAGACAAAAAACAACTCCCTTTATTGTTTTTTCCTCAGAAAGCTATCTTTCTTACCAGTAGACAGTTTTGATAACATTGTCAATATAAGCAAAAAGAGACTGTGAAGAAAGCTTAAAAAAAATTAAAATCAGACACCATCAGTCTACAGTAGCTAACCTACACAATAGTACAGGGTGGGTGAAAAGTAACTAGGCATTGAAAAATTGGTAATAAAGTTTATATTTCTAATACAAACAAACAAATTGTACATGTATTTTAATACATAAGAAATTGAAAGCAAATCTTTACATTTGAATGTAGGCACAGTTGGCATCAACCAGTTTCCTCAAACAGCCAGGGATGGAATGCACAGAGAACCTGAGAACCTGCTGAGAACCTCCTGAATCTGTGCCTCCAAGTCCTTCATTGTCTTTGTCCTGTTCACCTCTTCCTTTAAGTAGCACCATGGAGTGAAATCTGGATTTCTTGGAGGCCATTCATGAGGTCCACGTCCCAGCCTCCTGGAGAACTCCATGTCTAACCACGCACGCACAGTAAGAGCAAAATGGGGTGCTGCACCACGGGGTTGTGCTCCGGAGACACTATAGTCTATAGTATATAGGTTCTAGAGTCATTAAATATTTTGCCTAGTTCACCCCCCCCCCCCCAACCCTGTAGATAGTTGCCTCAGTTAGTCATGATTTGCATGCTCTTCTGTGTTTGATAGCGATAGCTATTCTTAACAACAGGTTAAGAATGGCAGCAGAAGTAAAATGCTAACAGCATCAGTGGATTACACAGCCAGAGAGTGCAGTCCACCTTCCCTGTACAGAGAATTTGAGCTTGCTGTAATATGATTTATTGGGAGTGCTGAGAGAAGTGAGGGATTACAATTTTTTTTTGGTACAGCCAGAAACAAAAGGAACAAAAAGAACTATCCCTTATTCCTGAAAAAGAACTTATTCGAGTGAAAGAACAGAATACAGCTGATCATACACAGTCACTAACTGTGGACCCATGACACTATAGTGCTATTTACAGTAGTTTATGCATTCTTTTTTTTTAAATCCCAAAACATGAAAACACACACACTCATAGTGGTAGCCAAAAGTATTAAGACAAAGGTAAAAATTCAAATGTTTAATTGACATTCTTAATCTATTCGATAAATCACGATAATATGATCAAGATAACATGAATAATATATTTTATGCAATGAAATTACTATACAACATTCATTAGTTAGTATAAACTCCTTTATTCTTCAAAAACTGCTGGATACGGCTGGGCTTGAGTCAAAAATATGTCTGCAGTACTCTGATACACTCGCTCAATCCATGCCAGCTTGATTGCTTCCTGAAGATTTATGTATAGCAATTCACTCGATTCCCGAGTTGTAGCTATTTTTTGTACAGAGGTGGACACCCCGGTTTCAGAAAGTTTAAGTTCTGCCACAATATTTGTTCCATCCATTAACTGAAGCAGCTTATTCTGATTTGCACCGCTCTTCATCCAGATAAAGCTCAAACTAATTAGTGGCATCACCTTTTATGCGCACAGGGAGAACTAGAATACATGGCATATGTTGTCTTAATACTTCAGGCCACAACTGTATTGCACGATGAGAATGTATTTTTATTAGAAGCCTTTTATTAGAATGCTCATCTACGAAATGGCAAAAAGCATGCATAGTTTGGTAGGCCCGTAATGCACCAGTAATGTGATTCTCCTCAACCTCAAAAAGATCAACTGATGACTTCAGTGACAAGAATTGTCATAAAATGATGAAAAATGACTGAGCCAAGGAACCGCATCCTGCTTATAGTTTAAAGCTATTTCTTTTCTCAGTTTTATTGAAAATCATTTATAACCCTGGCAGTGTCACTGAATCCTATGCTAATTCCAAATGTAATATTCATACAGAGAAGTCAGAATACTGAAACAATATTCAGCGTAGGGCCACTTAGAGTTGGCTATGATAAATTAACTTCAGCAATATTTAAAATTAAATTGCTAGAAGGAAACTCCGTGAGCCTGAATGATTTTTTTCGGATCTCATATCAGACGTCACACAAAACGCACACTGCAACATGAAGCATGTTTTCTGCTAGGTAACGGAGACTGGGTGGACAGTGACAGCAGCAAAAAGTTTTAAATGTTTGGTTTTAGTGACACTGAAAGTTTACATCTACTCAGCACTCTAAATTTCTTATTATATATCAGTTAGTTCCAACCAAGTAATCCGATTGGACAGGAGGCATTTTACGGGATGTGCTGATACAACAGGATCCAACCAAGTAATCTGATTGAACAGTAGGCATTTCACAGGATGTGCTGATATAAAGCACAACACTCGGTCACTAGCATGGGTGAAAGTAGGTCAGTATGGTCCACAGTACTGGACAGAGGAGAGGAGCAGCTGCCTGCCAAAACCCGCATCCAAAACCAGTCACGGAAGCACTTTTAGCAGAAAAACACATCTCATAATGTTAGGTCATCTTCAACAACACTGTCTCCTTATTGATTTCCCCAGGTCACGCTGAATTGCCTCTGAACTGTCCGCATTGGTTTGTTCATGACTGAAGCAAGCTACAAACCTAACTAGCTTTTAACACAAGGCTGAATCCCAAACCCCTCTATAACCGCTGACCAAGGGCACTACTTTGTGTATGGGCTATAGCTTTGCATTTAACCCTATTTGGGATTCAACACCCGAACCCTGAAGTTAGCTGATATTCTCAAGCGGAAATTTCTTTTGGCTACACAGTACCATAAGAATTTAAAACTACTTTCTCCAATGTTAATTACAGCAAACGTTGGTTGCCAGTTCAATAATATCCTTCCACAACTAGCAGACCTGTGTTGGTGCATATAAAAATAATTAATTAAATAAATATAATATTAATAATAACACAATAAGCATTTCACTATATGTCATACTGTGTAGGATTGTATACATGACAAATTTAATTAAATTTTAAACAAATAAAGCATAAACTGTTGATAATAGACATATCTGGAACCGTTGTATTAAAGCAATAATACCACTCAACGTCATGCTGTTGTACTAAATGAATTTTGACTGTGATATCTTCAGCACACATGCTAAACATAGACTGTACAAAAAGAACTTGACAAACCCTCTTTAACGCCATACATAGATTTTCTAAAGAGCATTTCTGAAGCTCAAATGTGGTACCTCTAGTCCTCACCATCTTGGCAGTAACTGACTTTTACACTGGGGTCCTACAGGGATCCAGCCAGCCCAAGGGGACATGTTTGGGCACATTTGCTTGTTGTTGCTTGCTCGTTGGCTTCATTTTTTTTTTTTTAGAATTGGTGGTTGCCCCTTGGTGTTGATATTCAATACAACAGCACTTGTGTGATACTGCTTAATTATATACAATTAAGTAAAATTAAATTTTACTTAAATTGGATGGTAATGCCTTACTGCTTTAACTAAGCGGTTTAAACTGCATTACACATAAAAGATCAATCAACAATATTATATACAGTATATCTGTCATTCTGTGTCAGTCAAATTTGCATGCACAGACTCCAGAAGGGTGCAACAGGAAATCATTTGCTTCTTTTCTTATACAGTTAGTGAAGTTGCATCATGGAAAAAGAGCATTTTCAAAAACACATTGCAATGAGAACTGCGGATTGAGACTAAACAGCTGTGTGGTCATAACAAAACCATTCGTTAGTGAGTATTCCAAAAAAAAATAATTTATTCGCTAGTACAGTATGTATAAGGATTGGCCTTTGGAGGAATGGCAAAAGGTCATGTGTTCAGATTGACACTATTCCAGAGTAACAGATGCATTAGGGTAAGAAGGAATCACATGAAACAATGCATCCATCATGCATATAGATCACTGTACAAGCCTCTGGTGGCAGTGTTATGAACTGGGGTTGCTTCAGTTGGTCACGTCTAGGCTCAGCAATGTCATGTGGCAATAAAATAAAGTTAGCTGATGACTTGGATGGACCTAGTGACCAGGTTATCACGTCAAAGTTTTCTTTCCTGGTCACACAGGCATATTTAAAGATGTGTTCAAAAAAAACATGACTGGGCCACCACATTGATTGTATACAGTAATTAAAGCTACAAGTGGGCTAATTTATAAAAATGGGTATTAGTAAGGAATATTAAGCAATAGAAACAGACATCATCTGATCACTCTGAATTGCCCAGGACACTAAAAGAAGAGAAACAAATAGTACAAAGTTGTCTAATTTGCTCATAATTTTTTTGTTCAAAATAGCTGATTAGCATCAAGCTACAGAATAAAAATGCTAAATGATACACATGGTCATGTTTTATACAATCATCAAAAACCAATCCGTTTTGTTTCTGTCTGTTTAAAGACTGAATGCTTATCTCTTGCTGGTTCATGCAGAAACAAGCAGCTCACTACATAAGGTTGGCTAATACAAACTGCACAGCAGCCCAGTTCACCTTTGTTACATTTTCAAGCCCTGGATACTGTATGGATGCATTGTTTAATAATACACACATAAGAAACAATCTTTGGAAACAAAAAGCTAGCTGAGAATAAATTGCTGTGATGAGCCGAGTGAAATGATATGTGGGAGAGTACAGTATGATCGGTAATTTCAGGTGTACAGGATACACATTTAGTTTCTTTGGTTCAGTCTACATGAATAACAGTGCAATAAAAGTGCTTATTGTACTTGTATTTGGTTAGGTACAAAATACTTTGTATAAATATGGAAATTATTTGCATTAGGATTCAATAGATTTTTATTTTAGGAATAAAAATGAATTTAGCCCTAATAAAATCCCAAACAAAAGGTTCAACACAAACACTCAAAATCCACTGCCTCGTGCTCATTACCTTTGAGGATTGTAAAGCTGTGTGACTCATACAGATGCACTTCTGCCATTATTTTCTTTTTTTTGCAAGGTGAATCATTAGAGTAAATTGCTTTTGACAGAGCCTATTAAATTAATGCTCTCATTTTCTCTGTGTGCATCGCGTCTGTTCCCATGTGTGTAACTCTGCTTTGCCATTTTGCAGGTGCACTGAAGTTTGGAGTTAACACACATTGCCTCCGATGTGACAGATAGGGCTCAATTTAGGCATTCTGAAAGGGTAGAGAACTTAAGGTGTGAAGTCAACACGATATTTGGGCTGAAAATAAACTGGCAATTTAACTTGAATTATTGTATGAATCTACTGGCTGATAAGGTCAAGTAAGCTTTAGATCAAGAAGACTTAACTTTGTCCAGTATGCTTTAACACACTGACATTTGGAAGCAAAAAAATTATGCACATCCAATAGTTACAGTAGAAGATAGAGACAGGCCCTGTTTATACAGTATTTATTTATTCACTGTCACTCAGAGTTTCATCCTGAGCGTATTTACAGAACAATAGGAGTCGGGAATGGGCCACATGAAAATATACAGTGGTACCTCAGCATACGAGTTTAATTCGTTTCGGAGGTAAGTTGCATTTTCCCATAAGAAATACCATAAATGCAGATAATCCGTTCCAGCCCACAAAAAACATTACCAATTTACAACACTATAAATTTATTTTTCATAAAAAAGACATGTAAATGAAGAAAAATATGGAATAAATAAACATTAAACCTCCCTTAACCTTAATTTATGATTCCTCTTTACAAAAGCTGAAATCTACAAAACTAAAATCTCCATTTGATGTTTTGCCCTATCAGTTGTTCTGGTTCCGCATTTTTACTCTTGCGAGAGTAACACATAGAGTAACACATCCAGGTAAGGCGCCAGGCCAATGCTCCATTGTTGTTTATACACATACGACCGGTCGGCATTAAGACTATGAATTCTTCGCTCTCTTTGCAGATGCATCAAAATTGGATTTCTCACCATTGGGACAGTGTCATAGTACAGTGTCTTTTTATAATCGTCCTCCCGGATTGACTCAAAGCCAGTGAGGCCGATACAATACTCCCGCACCCCTACATTCACACAGTGTACAGGACTTGAGATTACACATCCATTCACATACACACCAAAATATTTTGCATATAGTTGTATTTTGTGCACTGAAGGGACTGTTATTCATTATTGTGTGTATTGTATAATACACATTTGGGTTTGGTATATTCACTGATGTTTTTCTGACCGCCTACCAAAAGTATACGAAACTGGGAGTACGTGTGAAGGGCTCGGTTGCTCATATGCCGAAACTGCTTCGCATGGTGAAGCAAAATGGTCATTGCGAAAATTCGCAAGCTGGGCCGCTCTTATACCGAGGGTTAAATTACACATTTATCCAAAAATTCTCTTTTTGGAGGTATTGTGGCTGTGAAGATTGCTTCTTTTAACTAGCCTTGACAAGGATTACTCAAAGCTTCAGAGGCCAGGGATGGCTCTAATATAGTTGTGGGAATTTAGGTTTTTATTTTTGCTGCACAATTAATCACATGAAAAAAAAGATTAAAATCGCAATATGGACGAGTGCAAGTTTTTAATCACAGAAAGCTGCAATTTATAACTCATAATAAATATATAATACAATTTATTACACTTCTAAACGCATAGTCGTAATTCTGTTTATAATAATTATAAAATCTGACTGAAAGCAGCTGATTCTGTGTTGGATCAATTTACTGGGTCTACTGAAAATGGACAAATGGTTATATTTAATCACTTGCTGATATCACGTTACACATCCATCACTCATCATATATAGTCCATATTGTAGCAATGATGAAGTATTATGATGTTATATTTTTGTACTGTAGTGTTGCCAATATTTACTGAGAAGCATAGGACAGTCCTTGGATGAAACTTAAGTCCATCATAAACAAACTGACACACAGACACACCCCAATATACAATTTAGTATTGCCAGTCCACTTACTAGTATACTTTCATGAGAAACAATAACTTCTGGGGGACCGACTTGATGCTGATGATGTTAGCCAATTAAACTTTGAATAGAATGAGGATACAAGTTAAACCTTTTGGTTACTTTCTCACACACTTATATACACCTCATTATCACGCTGCCAAAAAAAAATGTGACAAAAACATTGTTCGTCCTTTTCATGCATGTTTAAGGCAATCAGTGAGGATAGGATGAAGGCCTATTTTATCTCTCCGACATCGATGGATGTGAGGAGAATCCAGTACCACACACACTCGTACCTACAGTAGGGGCAATTTAGTATTACAAATCCACTTACTAGCATGGTTTCTGCAGGTTGGAGAAAACCAGAGGAACACCCACACAACCACTCTCAGAATGAAAAAATCTGCTAACCCAAGTCGAGCATCAAATAACACGAGGCTAAAGCCCAGTTCTCACATTCATAAATTTTGCTAGAAAAGATATGGCAGTGCGTTTCAACTCCAATGAGAAAGGTCAGTGTCCAGAACAGTTTGTAAAACACCTACACCTAAACACAACCACTGGAATAATTATCAGATTAGTTAATTCAGCTGTGTTTGAGCAGAATATATGACAAAAAATAAGGAAACACTTTTTAGCAATAATACCACCCTGGTGTGCAAAACTCGTTACAGTCAATGCAATGAATTAGCACAGATAGTCCCCGCAAAAGAACAGCGGACCTACAAGCCATAACTCTGCCACCAAGTTTTTTTTTATGCTCTAAATGAATGAATAAATAAATAAATAAATAAATAAACAGAAAAATAATTGCCCGCGCTAGCAAGCTACAAATCATTATGGGTCGCCCTAATACACTCCTGTCAGCCATGATCTTACTGTATGACTTCCCAAGGCTCACCACAATATGTGAATTCATAGTGGTTTACTGCCACAAAAGTCAGTGCTTCAAAAGTCCCCATGCGGTGGTATTACGGAAAAGCAATGCTACTACAGTCTGGAAGTGCATCTGGAAAGTAATTTGGCAAGCCAAATAACTACATAAACTGCACCCAAGGAATGTCACCAATCAAACTAGCTCCACTTACTGTCACAGACATTTTGCAGAACTAATTATTGCTAGAACTGTTGCAACTGGTGACCGACCTGGGAAACGTCTATAGCAGAGATTATGCAAACCTTTAAACCTTTTTCACATCATGCAATCTATATGTAAATGTATCAATTAATAAATGTGAATTAATTTTAAACATGCATGCCTTATAAAGGTATGTAACTGAATAATTATGGGGAAAAGCTACATAACGCGTGTGTCGTTTTGAGCTCCTGAGTTTTGTGTTTCCCCCTTGTCTGTATGAGAATTGCTCTGGGGATATATAAAATTCTCTTTCTATGCATTTCAAGTATCTGTAGTCTCACATGAATCAAAGTGTTGGCACATATCATGCCTGATTGAGATTTATGATCAATACTTTTATCTTATTGTTCTAATTTGCATCCATCCCACCTGTGATGCATGTGAGTCACGCTTTAAAGATATAAAGGACCAGAATACTTCTAAATAAAGGACAGCTGGCATACAATCTCAAAATCACAAGAAAAGGCTCTCATTTTCTCTAAGAGCTGGTGTTACCGTAAAGAGAGTTTTGGAAATGGAAGGGGAAAAAGGTAACAGTGAGAAAAGTACGATTCTGTGCTCTCCAGGAAAGCCAAAAGAGTTCCAAGAAATAAATGGTTATTTTCATTTACTGCCATGGCAGTAACGACTAATAATAGGACAAATGATCATATTAACTGGATGTTAACCAACATTTATTTACTCACTCACGCGTGTATCTTGTAAGGCATGAGGCAGGGTACACTCCGAATGGGGTGTTAATTCATCACAGGCCACACAACATTATTTAAAACAAACAAATATTAAAATTACTGACAAACTCAACATAAATTCCTGATTACGCATATATTACCTTTTGCAATTAAATAACTGCACAGGTCCGTATCACGTTTCAGATTTTTATGATATTTGTTGTTTACATTATTATTCACTTGGTGTACCTTTATTTGATTAATAGGTCTCTGATTATTTTAGCATAAGAATTATGTATTCAACGTATACTTTAAAAATCATGGTTGTGATTTGATTGCATCACATGCACATGTTTGTATACTGTACGTTGTGAAAATCTACAGTATAGTAGTTCACAGTCCATTAGGTTGTAAGTTTGTTTTAGGATTCAGTGTGTCTAGAATGAATGTCAGGCTGACTTAACTGAATAGAAATCGGGGCTTTTGGCACCCTAGATCCAGTGAGATAGCCAATCATTGGAGTGATGAGTTACTGTACGTGCGTGAAGTGTATAAAATGCCTGGTCACGATAAAGGACTTTTGTTGCTCTGCAGACCAAAACGGCTTTGTTAAATTCTCTTTTTAATAAAGTCTATATTTTTTATATGATCAGAAATCTCCACTGTCCTGAATCCGTTCTCCTGTCTAGCTTAGCGGATTTTCCACAGCACTGCCACTACTTGCCGTTTGAATGACTATAAGAATCACTGTAGCAAAATCTAAACATGCGTTTGCTGTATTTATTAAAACTTAAGCAACACATTATTGTTACTAACGTGTATACTTAATTACTTACAAAAAAAAAAAAAAAGCACAGATACTACTTCAGAACTCCATTCTGCCAAAACTATGGCGTTATAGCCTTGTGAAAAGTGAGACAAAATGTACACTTATACACCTCAAACTATTTTGAAAGAATATTTTGGTATCAGTGCTTTTAGCACCCTTCAAAGCAAACAAACACAAAATATTTCTATCAGCTTGAATTACTACTGTACTTGCTTCACTTAAAAAAAGATAAAAAAAGAAAATTCTGAAAACTCTAAACATTGAGTTCTAATTTTGCTCTCAATCTGTTGATAGAATCTAGAAGTCAAGAGACAAAGGCAACAACAGCGAACTTGTATTTGGCCATAACAGCTTTGGAATTTCATTATAAATGCTTAATAGCTTTGCCTGATTTTAGGTAAAGCCTGCTGTCCACATGTCGTCAAACATTCTTACTGATAACAACACATCCTTGAAAATATTTCTTTTGCACACTGTCCTAGAGCTTTTCTATTGAACTTCTCAAACAGTGCTTTAGCAAACCAAGGCCAGATCTACAAAGTGTGATGTGGAATGGAGGATTATGCACAAAGCAGGCGATGTGCAAAAATCAGGGGGAATTATTTGATTTTAAGGAAATTTGGGACATTGTGGCATCTCCCAGGAGAAACGAGTTATGCTAAAGATTAGAGCTACTCTTGGAGGCACTGAAACGTTTAGTGGAATCAGGAGATCTAGTACAGTATAAAGAACAGCTTGGTCGTTGCTTAAATCTCTTTTTTTTTTTTACATCAGCAGTGTGCTTGGAAAAAAAACATGAACTGTGACTTCTTTTTACTTTTACTAGATGTGTGAGAAAGTTAACACGGTTAAAGGAAAGCACTTGTGTTTGAAAACTGACTGTGTGTTTGGTAATTATAGCTTATTGTTGTTACTGAAAGTCATTTAATTTGATGACAGTGCCTGAACTCATAAGCACAGAATTTCTGTGGAGGTTAAAGTGGAATATAACTGTCCAGGTGGTATGCAGTAACAAAGATTTAAAAGGCACCATATACAGTAAGGACATTTTATGACCAAAAGCAATTGCTGCAGCAGCGGGACTCAATAAAACCCCATTTGCCCATGCTTCCTGCATGCGAGTTATGCATTTGTTCTTGCAGATTGGACCGGTGTTAGACAATGTTCAACAATAGGTAATAAATTAATCACTGCTTAAAATCATTTACTGAAACAAAAATGTTTATAAATACAATTAGTTACAAGACTATCTGTGTATTACCGTCAAGACTGTAAGTATTTGTACAATGTTGTGCATACTTTTGCCTTAACCGATTTAAAATGAAGCTTAATCAAGATTAAATTGTAGACTTTCAGCTCTAATTTAATGGTTTTAACAAAAAATATTGCATTAAGGATTTATGAATTAGTGTCATATCTTAAAATTTCCTCCATGCTTTAACTGAAACAGTTTAATGACCAGTTGTCACCTGTTTCTTAGAAATGTCATGACAGATGGAGCAGGTAAAAGATCTAAAGGTGCAGGTGTTGAATTTGTAACTAGTAGCTGTTCTGCAAAACTCTTAATATGTTCAAAAAGGTGCTGATGCACAGGAATGCGGCCATCATTAGGTTAAAAAAATTAACAGATCTGTCAGACTTAAAGCCAACACGACAAGGAAGACAACTGAAGTCGATGGTGGCAGAATTAGTAGTTTGGTAGTTCGGGGCAATGGTGGCTCAAAAGTTTGAGGTTGTGGATTACTAATGGGAAGGTTGGGGGTTCAAGCCCCAGCACTGCCAAGTTGCAAATGTTGAGCCCTTGAGCAAGGACCTTAACTCTGTTCCAGCGGCGCTTTATCCTGGCTGACCCTCGCCCTGACTCCAGCTTCCTAACTAGGATAGGTGAAAAATACATCATTTCACTGTGCTGTAAGGTACATGTGACAAATAATTGAATCTTAAGCCTAAGAAAAGAAACTTCACAACATTAAGGCAGGAACACATTGAATGAAGTAAGAATATTATTGTCAGAGTCTAATAACAATACCAACAACAGTAGTTCTGGTACAAAATGAATTTGCACAAGAATAATGAGAAGATCACAGTATGGAGAAGCGACAGTAGGAAGGGGCTCATGTCTCATGTGACAAAGCATAACACATTAAACATGGTATAGTGCCAGGGCAAAAAATTGTACGACTGCCAATGGAACTGGGTGACTGATGTTTATTGATGATGTAATTGCTGACAAATTAATTCTAAAGTCTATACTTTTTCTCAGATTCAGGCAAATGGTGCAAAGTTGATGGGACAGAGCTTTACAGAACAGACGAATAATGTCCCAAATAATTACACGAAAGCAACCCAAGAACTCCAGGCAAAGAAATGTAATTTCCTGAAAGGGACAAGTCTGTCACCTGGCCTCAACCCAATTGAGCATGATTTTTATGGGTGCAATTCCTTAACGCTTAATTGAAGTGGAAAGTCAACACATCAGTTACAACTTGATTGCTTTATTTTAAATCCATTGTGGTGGTATGCAATTAAATGAAAATTGTGTACTTGTCCAAGGTTCCGTAAGATTTTCAGGCTATATAATTACTGCCCTCATACGGTTGAGCATCTGCTGTTATTTTTTCGGGAAAAAAAACTAAATGCAACACAACTTTGACATGCCTAATAGTTTGTGTTAATTTTAGTGTCACCTTCCATACAATCCCAAACTGTACCTTAAGCTTTCACTGATGACGGATGATGTGAGGCGAGGGATATTGATCCCCAAGTATTGCATATGCCTAAGAAAAGTTAAACGACTAGTGCACATCTATGCTTACTAATAAAATATACTTGCAAGTTTGGTTAAATTTATATGAATCGTTTAGAAGGAGTTGTGGATTGCAGATTTAACTTTATGTGTCGTTTATGCTTTGCAGGCACAAAAAATTCCAAGAGACAGGAGGCACTATGTCCTGCCAAAGCCACAATTCCATCAGTACTATATGGACAAATCCTCTCCAACCTCCTCGACTTCCTGCATCTCATGTTAAACTCATCATTTTTAGATGACACCACCATGAAGGGTCTCGGAAAAAATATTAAGGTACGACTAGCCTAAGAAAGTAGCAAGACCTGTACATGTAGCATTGGTATGAGAAACCCCTTGAGAATTGCACTGACTTCTGCAAAGGGCACTCGCCCAATCAACCTTTAACAACCATTCAATGATGAGTGCCGTTGAGTCATTCAGATTCTGTCACTCTACAATCATCGACTGAGAATTGGTAATTGCACCTACCGTAGAAGGCAAAAAAGATGTTGTTCTTACTGCAACTGAGAAAACGCGATAAATCTCACCCACTGCTTCTTCAACTATGTCCTCACATCCTTCATTACAGTCCATTTCTCCTCCTCCTTTTCTCATTAAAGAAAACACAGCAAGCACAAGTGGTCTGAAAATTACCAGGAACCCCACTAATCTTTTTCGTAACTTACCATCAAGCACCTGATTTATACCAAGACTGCACATCACAACAGCTTGTTCCAATATGCTATTAACCTGATCAATAAAAACAGATGATTCTGACCTCTGCCTCATCGACCTCCACCCATTTCCCGGGGCCTTGTCTTTTTTTTTTTTTTTTTAACTTTGCTCTCATCGCTACACTGTATAATTTCACTGAAAAATACTTTCCTCTAAACATTTTAGGCCACAACATTATTGTTTGGTGTTCTGGTTGGTCAGAATGTGCTGGTTTATTTTTTATACCATCAGCTCTGACAGCAATGTCAGGAGTCATTGAAATAGCAGATTAATATTATAAGTGCTCTTTCTAGTATAGTATAGTACCCATAGCAACTGATTCACAGAGACATCCAGGCATTCCATATAATCCAAGGCTAATAATAAATAGATCAAAAAAAGAAAAAAAAGCATCCTATTTAAAAACGGTGTATAAATCATTGATAGGATAAAGCTTTCTGTAAAAAGACACTTCACATTTTCTAGTTTCTCAGCAGCACAACAATCTCTGTTTCATTGTTTTATTTACTCAGAAAGATGAAAAAATTTGAGAGGGCTGGTTGTAGAATAGCTGTTTATATCCATTTATTGCTGTGGACGTTTCACAAAAATAAATGTAACTATAAACGGTTAAAATTACCACTTGTCGCATACTAATTAATTAATCGATATTTCATTGCAATCTTTGGCAAACTGCTGTAAATCACTTATCTAAGTAATAAAACACTTTGGGATGTGCCGTTATTGGATAATAACTGAATTTGTTAGCTCCTTTCCGGTTTGGTTCTTTTCTTACATAAATATTAGCACTGTAACTGCAACATTATGCAGGATTAAATGCACAGCCACTGGCATGTGTTTATATGATTTACTATCTGGTAAATTAATGCACATTGTTTGGCCTGCACAGAGCTTTATTGCTTATGCTCTGCTCCTTTAGTCATTCTGTTGATCTAAAGTATGTAATTGTAATTTGTCTTTGTGATGTGGATAGAAATCTCTGGCATATAAACACATAAAAGTCCAGTAAAATGCCTGTGCATCCTCATTTACAGACTGTTGACAGTATTACATTATTAATACAATAAAAATAAATAAATAAGTAAAGCATAACCCAAAAAGCCATAAATCACTGCTAAATGAATGGTTACCGTCACAGATACAACTAAGAGTCATGTAATAAAAATTGTGAATTCATTTAGACATGGACTTGGTGACCGTAGAATGATTTAACTACTGTATATAATTGACACAAGAGTCACAAGTTTATCCAAAACAAACAAATAAAGGAAAACACTCAACTAATGAGGCGAATGAGCTCTTTCTGGCTAATCCAATACCCTGCTGCTCGTATAAGTGAGACCTTATAGCCAAGGACAGGACACTCGTAAAGCATTCAGCTTGGATCATTCTTCCTACTATTAAAAAGAAGAAAAAAAAAGAAAGTCTCTTTTATTCCATAAACACAACACAGGCAGTTTCAAGATTAGATGTTCCTTTCAGTCAATTTTTAAATTTGTTATGGCTGTGATGCAATCCCAGGAGTGTATTTGAATCTGCAGTAGTAGCCTTTTACTTCTAGAACAGCTTTAATCCTTCCTGGAATGCAGACAAAAACTCCTGAATGGTTTGTGGTGGGCTGTTGCACCATCCCTCAGGAAGAAAACCTTATAGTTATTTGAAGGATAAAAGAGCTGGGTATTTACTTTGCAGTCCATGCTCCAGAACATCGCATACAGATCCAGTGATGTTTAAATCTGATGACTGGAGATGTTATGGAAGGCTCATGACTTCACCCTGCTGTGCACTAAAACATTTCTGAATATTTTTATGTGCATGTAAAGTTGTAATATCATCCTAGAACATATAAACATCTTCAGAAAATACTTATGCATCATATTTCACAGTGCATGCTGTCTTACAAAATTGCATCCGATTTTTTTGACTGCTACAGTATACAATCCTGCAAAGTCTATTGAGATCCACAAGATGGCCGTCAATACCACTATGAGTCATCCATCATAACAGATGGCAGCAGATGGGCTGAAGTCATCCTCAGTGAGCTTCGACTTGTGACCGTTGTTCCTTTTTGCTGTTTGTTCATGTTTGTCGTTCACTGCCATGACTTCTGAGAATGTTATCCTTGACACATTTAATAGTTTTCTAGTTTTAGTTACTGATGCAACCACTAATTGTCCTTATAATGAAGAACACACCTATGAGGCTATCATTATTGTCATTTAGCAAATTGGAGGACAAGGTCCCGTTTCATGCGTGGTTATTTTGTTCAATCCATTACAGCAGTTGTTTTGGTGTCATAGTTGGTCATTTATGAATGACCAGTTACATTTTAGACTTCTGAATAATAACAGTTATACAACAGTTTAATTCGTTCCGCCTGCCACAGAAGGATGTGTGTTGGCGGAGCAAAATAAATGGTTAAATAAACCTGAACCCTCATGTCTATGACCTCATAACCATGCTGAAAACCAGCACAACAGCACTCACTTTCGAGTGATATTGCTTAATTATTATTTTATTAGTAATTATTAGTTATGCATGCTTACATGCTTAATACAGCACCTTCACTATGAGTTTTCTCTTTTGTTTAGTTTATGGTATTATGACCATTCTTACAACCTTTTTATAAAGTCATATTTCAACTGAAGAATTTTATTTTTTAATAGATTATTTATTTCCGAAGTGAGGCATTTATATATCCACTGTCATACAGTTTATCACATAGTACAAGCTAAAGCTGTCACTAAAGCATAACTAAACAATATTGCATGGGCCAGAGTGCGAGCTATATTAAATAGTGCACACGCCTACTGCCATAGATAATCCAACACAGACCAATAATTAGTATAAGCACGTGATTGCTAGTACAGTACAACATTGCTGTTGTATAACAACATTGCTGTTGTGTAAAAGGGTAGTTTCTACCTATTCATCGACATCTTTCAAACTTTCAATAAAATTTATATTTCCAAAAAGCATTGTCTATCATGTCTGCTGATGACGTTTTTAAGATAGAAAGTGGAATTTTACATTGTGATCACATATGAACGGAGTAATGCACACAGTGAAACACTCTTGAAAGGCCTCTTGACCAATAAACGTTATGGGACTCACGGATCTAAAATTGATTAAACTGATTATACATTATATACAGTAGTATACGTGCCCACAACTTTTTTCGTGCGGAATTTAATTGCAGACTCATAAGCTTGTTTTTGTTTAAATGTAAAACGGCATCTGACAAATTTCGGAATAAACAAATTTTTTTACGTGTTACAATGAAGTGCGCAGAATAGAGGTATGAGATTGCGTTTATTACGTAGATTTCATTTGCACACGCATGAGTACGTAATAAAAAATGTACAGCATCACCCGTTTAATTTTGTGATAAACTAATCATTTCTCAAAGGTTGATTTTTTTCATAATATAAGGGCTATTTAAATCTATATAAATCTATATGAATGCTATATGGTATATTGAAGCAAAGAGCATGCTATATTTTACCTAAAGCTCGGCCAGATAAACCTGGGAAAATTCAATTTATTCAATTCAATTTTATTTATATAGCGCTTTTAACAAGGGTCATTGTCACAAAAATGCCCATTTAAATTCGTTCAGTAGTTTTTACGTGATGTGTGCACAGAAATAAAAAGACAGACAAAAAATATCTTGATGTGTTCTATTACTCATTTTATGGTCCCATCCACATTATTTTTTTCACATATTTCTTCAAATGTACAGACATGCCAACTTTGCAGTTTTATTATATGTATATTAGGGCTAAACGATTCCTCGAGTAACTCGATGACAAAAAATCATCGAGGCAAAATCTTCTGTCTCGAAACTTCTTTTAATTAATTTTAAAAGCTTGTGTTATGTTTTTGCGCAGTTATTTGTTTGGCGTGACACAGCGCGATTCCGGATGTAAGCCGCCACTAAACACCGACGAAGAAAAAGCGCTTACGTCACCCAAAAAAAGCAGAAGGAACAGTTAGCTGTGTATTAATTTGATGGAGCGTTCTGTTGCGGGCTGCAAAATGGATGGGGATGGGATCCTCATAGAATAATGTTTATTTTGTGGCACATTTATTTTGCAGGGATTTGTGAAGTAATGCAAAAATGTTTACACTAAATAAATATTGTTTATTATGAAAAATTACATTAAACGATTTTTATAATAAAATAAGCAATATAAAATAATTTGTAAATCATAAACCTTTGAATTTATGTTCTTATACAATGTTTGATAGAGATTATGGGGGGGGGGGGGGGGGCAGATAACCTGTGCCTTAGATTTTTTGATACTTAAAGTCATTTGAATTACGTTTTTTTAGTTTTTGCATCTAAGAAAAGTCTTTAAAATAAGAATGTATAGCACTGTAATGCCCTTAATTTATTTCAGTCAACTTTAAGGTATTTCTTGTATTGTGAATAATGACAATGTTTATTTTTGATAAAATGCTGTATGCATTTAAAAAGTAGATTTTTCTAAAAAGAAAACCAAGTAATCTTTGTTTCCTTTATATATTTTACATTGCTGTTTAATTAAGCAAAATTACATTTTATCCGATTACTCGATTAATCTATTAAATTTTTGGTAGAATTCTCGATTACTAAAATATTCGATAACTACAGCCCTACTGTATATAAAAGACTCTTAAATGCCCTCAGTTCTTCACTCTTTGCTCCCTAAGAGCCAGACCTACTTTTATTTTTAATGTAGTCTTAAGGAATAGTCTTTCTGACTTCCCTTTTTTTGGCATGTTTTTGGCTCTCTCATATTTAGTCCCGTCTCTGTAACTGACCAGTTTAAGAGGAATGTGAGAAGCAGGTGGAAATGATGACAAACAGCAAGGCCACATATTGGTTTACTTTTAGCACATTTCAGAAGAATACTGTAGATGTCCTATTACCATGAAACAACACATATGGAATTAGGCAATTAAGCAAAAACATCACCAACAACAACCAGTTGTTATTTTAAGGAAACAAAGGTCAGCCGTTCTGGAATAGTTCTTGCAAAAACAGTACAGTGAACCTTCGGCATATATTCACAAACTTGTGAATTTTCGACTTACCAACCAAAATTATGGTAGGATTTTGCTTTGTCATATGAAGCAGTTTCGGCATACAAGCAATCATGTGCGTACTTCTAGTTTCGTGCACTGCCGGTAGCCAGTCAAAAATTGTTTGCATCAGTGAAAAGCCAAACGAAGTGAGTTTACTTTTTCTTTTTTGCATTTTGTGCAACATTTAGAAAAAACCTAGCACCATGGGTCTCAAAAATGTAATGTTTCTCATATTAATAAATTGACCACGATTACACAAACATGAGACTTTTATCTCCTTTGCTGGTGTTAACAAAACCACAAAAGAACACACAACACTTAATATACCAAACTCAAATGTGTATTACACAAAACACACTGCAGCACACAAAAAAAAGACAATTTTCCACTATACACTATGTATATGTAAATGGATATACAGTATAGTCCCACATCCTATATACTGTGTGTGCGCGTGTGGGGGTGCGCGAGTATTGTACCCTTATGAAGCCTTATAAGTCAATCCTGGAGGGCGAAGATAAAAAAAAATGTTTTCGTGTAATACTCTCCCAATGGTGAGTAATCCAGTTTTGATATATCCACAAAGAGACAAATGGTTAGCTCCTTGAGTCACTGGGGTTCCTTTCACGAGAGTAAAAAACTCAGAACTAAAACAAAATTGATGGGGCAATACATCATATGGGAACAAATAAATGTATAGAACACAATAAAAAAATTATCATCAGCTTAAATTTTTTTTTTTTTTTAATTATGTGGCTGTGCTACATGTTATCAAGCAGGGCATCAAACGTAAAACGGAACCGCTTTTAATTTTTTTTTTATTTTTAAAGCAGCTTGTGCCAAGAGAAATCATAAATAAATGCTAAGTTCAATTCAATTAAATTTTATTTGTATAGCGCTTTTAACAATCGTCATCATCGCAAAGCAGCACTATCAAAAAGAATAATTTAGGTTTGTATGAAATGTGAATGTGTATGAATCAAAATGGTCAGATAGTCTGAGGATGACAATAGCAAGGAAAAACTCCCTGAGATGGCAATAGAAAGAAACCTTGAGAGGAACCAGACTCAACAGGGAACCCATCCTCATTTGGGTGAAACAGAGAGCAGGAATTGATCTGCATTTATACTGTGTGTTAGGTGTGTTAGGCAGTTCAGCTATAACAGTTGATGTTAATTGATGTTAATATGGAGTCTAGGTAGTTATTGGAGACTTAGGTAGACTCGTAGGAAATTCCAGTCCTAAACTATCGAACATTAAACCTAATTATTAAAAGTAAGTCTATTTATCTCAATTTTACTTCATTTATATATTTTTTCTAAATGTTTTTATATGCAAAAATACTATTACAGTGTAGAAAATTGGTAATGTTAGCAATATTTTTATGGGTGGCTGGAACAGATTATCTGCATTTACAGTACATTACTTCCTATGGGAAAATGTGTTTCGCAATACAAAATTGTGCCTCAAGAACTCGTCTCCAGAACGATTTAAATACATATGCTGGGGGGCCACTGTATTGGCAAGTGCATTTACAAAACCAATCCAACCCCACAATGAAACTAACTCTTATGAGGACAATTCAAGGAAAGCAAGACCAAAAGTGTACACAGAGGGCAGGTTTGGGTATACAGTACACTAGGCTATGTGATGTTTCATTAAATACTGTAATAAATACAGTATATGTTGCATTTTTTATTTTTACATATAATATTGAGCTAGATAATTTACTCTTGTTTATGTACATAAATAGAGATATTAAGCTAGAGAATGTCCACAAGCATAATCAATAAAAAATAAAAATAAAAAGTTAAATTATTTCTGTTATTTAAAGGTTCCATTATCTTCTGCTTGGCCTGGTGCCTGTAAATGAGCCAGTCTTTAAAACTATGGTCTGATCTCCTGTTGGACTTTGCTGCAGATCCAACCTGCTTCCCACAAACTCAGCCTATTCGACAAACAATGACAAGAGAACTGGTTCCTTCTGTGTAATCTCCAGAGCCTGGTGTAATTGCTAATGTCTCCTTAAAAACATTCCCTGGATGGTTTCAGGACTTTGAGAGTTATTGCATTTATACTAAGAGTGCTCTGGCTCTTGCCACTAATAAATTGCAATGCTCAATATCAGAGCGGCAAAGTGTCAGTTATGAAGACCGAACCTGGCACAGAATTTGTTTTCCATCTTGTAACCAGCCTGCCTCCTGCATCTCCAAGAACATTGATTGTGCGCTTCCCCTCTGATGGGATATTGGAGCATGGGAAACAGCCAATAAGTGAATAAAATAAAACCAGCGCTCGAGAGGCAGGCAGAATTCAGATCACTTTAGGGTCATTTCATTTGCAGCCTTCCCGCTGATGTGCCGCACCGCGCTACAGTGCTACTGTGACCTTAATCAATGCCAGTAAATGTTTTCTTTTACTCAGTGTATTTATAGTGAATGACATGAAATAAAAAAACCGAGTTGATGATGGAGCAATTAATTACAGTACATAAACCTACCGTTTTAAATAATGTCAATACTGCTAAAAATGCAGAACCATTAACTGTGCCAACATCTGGGTATTATAGACACACCTGTCTAGATTGCTAACACTGTTATAAATAAGCAATATTTTTGTTTAATGTATGCATCACATTATAGGGGTGATTATCAATTAAATCTAAGCAAATGTATTTTATTTAAAAAGAAATCCACTGAATTATTTGTAATGATGTCTATGGGGAAAAATAAACCAGACAAAAACATATAGAATCTAAACTGATTCAATGTCTTTGACGTACTCTAAACCCTTTATCTCAATAATTCTCCCCATCATCTGACCTGGCAGGCTGACAGAAAGATTGCACATCCTCAATAAGTGGAGAAGGGTAAGCTGCAAGCTGTAAAGGGCACTGTGCTGGCCAATGAAATGACTGAATGGTGTGTAAAAAGCAGAAACACTGGAATATGACTCACTGCTTGAAGTGGACTTAAGTGCTGAAAATTGTACATTTATTTTTGTCACTTCATTCATATTATTCAATCCTGTCTAGAAAAAGCTAATGATCAGATACGTTCTATAATTAGACAGTTTTGTGTTGTGTACAACCAGGCATATTGGTATACCATATTAGTATAGGCTTTAATGATCAAATATTGCATGTCCAATTGCAGCCATGTCTTGGCTTGAGCTTATATGAAAAATATAATTATCATCATGTTTGCAACTGACAATTATTGATTATTAATTGTTGAGTAGTCACTTATTTATGAAATATATGAAATCAATGAATAAAGCAATCCTTCAAACTTTTACCTAGTGATAACATTTATATACAAAAGTTGTAATTGATCTACTACTGTACATGCCTAATTATAAAAGGTGTTTACCATTTTCTGCATTGTAGTATTGTATACTGTACTGAGGATGATTTACTTCAATAGCTAGTGCAGATTATACAACAGCTGCCTACCAAAACCCACATTCAAGACCAGTCATGATGCACGTTCAGTAAGGAACCTTAAACAACTGTTATTTAAGTAACTGCTTCTAAGCCATTCTAAATTGTCTCCTATCCATCCGCTCTGTTTCGCTCACAAACAACGCGAGCTACAAAGTTAAAGGCATGCCTTGTGACTATAACCGCATCATAGCCATGCTGATATTCAGTACTCTTGTGATAGTGCTTGAGTATGAAACAGAAATTCATTTGTATTAGTATGTATCTATAAGCGTTTGCTTAGACTATCTTACTGTATATTGCTAATAGATAAATGCCTAGCCATGATCATATAAAAGAAGAGATGCACAGGCCAATTACAGTTTTTTTTCTTTTCTTTACTTGTCGATTCCATTTTCAGGAGACTCAGACTATCCTTAAGGACTATAATTTCCACCATACACAAACACCTTTTTTTTCAATGGAATGAAAAATTTAATTAGATGTTTATAATAAAACATGGACTAAATAACTTCCAAAACAATCTCCAAAACTGCACAAGGTTACTGGACTTTTAGTCACTCAAAGAAATCTCAAAAGATAAAATCCAATGTAAAATGAAGCAAAAGATACAGTATTAACCAGGGATGGCAATGGCCTTTACGTGCTTCCCCCAAAACATGCGATGCCAGCTGAGCAACAGCCAGGATGCAAACTCACAGCCCTCTAGCCTGATTGGCTGGTCTCCAGTCAGTGCTGATCAAGCTGAAAACTGTCCAATTTCCAGTCAGTGGTGGGTCAACCAGTTCATCTTTATATAAAAGCGCCTTTTAGCACGTCAGCATGATTAACAGCTATATTATTTTACACAGAATGACCAAAAAAGTTGGATATAGTTAAGCAAACACTTAAGATCCTTTGATTAGATAATTATTGCAGTGATGAACGTGTTTTAGCTGGCAACAACTCTTTTATACAGTAACTAACTGGTCAAGTTGGTAGTTCTTCATTTTCTAAACAACCACACTGGAAGACATATCCCATAGTCCTGTAAAAGATGTTACTGTGTTTCAGAAAGGTCAAATTATTGGCCTGCATCAAGCAAAGAACTTACCCAAGGAGTCTGCTGAGATCACTGGCACTGGGATATGAACTGTCCAAAAGATTATTAAAACCTGGAGGGATGCTGAACCTCAACTTTGTGAGATGAATGTGGTCAGGGGAAGAGGGGCAAAAAGGGTTCAGAGAAACGCTTAAAGTAATTAAAAGTGTTTTATTAATTGTGTAGTATTTATTTATTTACTTACAAGAAGAAAAATATTCCAAACAGCAGTGTACAGATATAATTAAGATCTGAGAGAGTATAATAAATGTAAAGCTTATTTATTGCATGGTAAAATATGTCATTCTCTTATTATTTCATGCAGATTATGAAAAAAATAATACCAATGCTTATACTTTGCCTAACTAAAGAGCAAAAATTTTCAACTGCAACTGACCTACTATACTCATTCATTATAACATGCAGGAACAAAGACATGTCAATGAATTACAAACCAAATCTCTGGACTGAACGTTTTTAAATAAACACAAATCAGTCACTTTGCATTTGCGAGCCAATCATGGGTACTGATTAGTAAGCAGCGAGGTCAGCCATTTCTTTATAAACATCAGATTTTTTGCATATTTAAAATACAGGTAGTTCCTCTCATAATCTAGAATGTGTGCAGCCGAGCTGAATGGTCGCTCACCGTCAGACGCATGCTTGGAGTAGGAAGGTGAACTCTGGCTGCCTGGGCCAGGGCTGGGAACCACTCTTTATTTCTCTCTTCAATATTAGTTTTCTGATAATGGTTTTAAGTCTTTTAATTCATGCTGAGTAAGACCGGAGCTTTTGGAGCCCTTCTGCTATAGGTTAGCCTTTGCAAATAATTTTTCATACTCAGCAAGTTATTCATTGTGTGGTGTTCTTAATTGGCGAATAAGGTTTGTTGTGTAAAAGCTTTTCTCAGATGTTCCCACATGTTTTTTGCAAATGTGACATCTTTTAGAGAGACTTTTTAATATTCCCGGACAGGTGACGGCATGCTGATGTGGCTGTCGACTCGTGTATTTTGCATCATCACTAAAGTATTGGTTTAGGTGATTGGCGAGTTATCAGACAACCAATCTGTAAAAACGAGGTGCTTTTAGGCCAATTCCAAACAGCAGCTAATTGGAGCACCCATAGTTCATTATGTCCAATAGTAAGTAAGAGCATTTACTTACACATAAACAAAATGAGAACTCACAGAATTGGGACTGAACACTTTAAGTGTTAGTAAAGTTAATCAGAACAAAAGGACACAGTTTGCTGGGGAATATAGAGATTGGACTTTGGCGCATTGGAAAAAGGTTATGTGGTCTGATGAGTCCAGACTGACACTATTCAAGTCCAATGTGCCACTAGAAAAAACAGAGAAGTGAATAAACCTACTGTATGCACCCATCAAGCAAGCGTGTTGGCGGGCCTCCGAGTGGCGCAGTGGTAAAAACGCTCGCCCTATCATCCGGAGATCGCTGGTTCGAACCCCGGGTGATGCTGTTTTCCTCTCACAGCCGGAGGCACAGAGAGAGCTGATTGGCCGAGCTCTCTCAGGGGGGAGGGATGAGAGGTACTTGCGCTCCCACATTAGTCACGGCGCTTCAGCCAATCAGGGGCGTCTGTGAGCTCGCGCACACGAAAGGAGCGGCTAGCGCTTTCCTCCGAGTGTGTTACTCCGCCCCTAACGGTGCGTGAGCGAGCAGTTCGAAAAGATGCGGTCGGCTCGCGTCACGTGGTTCGGAGGAAACACGGGATAGCTTTCGTCCTCCCGACTGAGTGGTGGTAGTAGCCTTAATGTGGGAGCCTCCTAGTGACGGGGAGGAATTGGCCACGACTAGATTGGGGAGAAAATCGGGGAAAAAAGAATTGGACAGGACTAAATTAAAAAAAAAAAAAACAAAAAAAAAACAACAAAAAAAAAAAAAGCAAGCGTGTTGGCAGTATTGCTTCACTCACCCAGATCTAGGCTTGGCAAGGTTAAGTGGCAATAAAATGAAGTCAGACGACTACCTGAATGTTCTGAGTAACCAGGTTATCACATCAGTGCATTTTTTTTCTTCTTCCTGTTATTTCATACAGACAGCCACCTTCCATGAATCATTATCACACATGAATTGGCTTGCACAATGCCCTGGCCTTGTGATCTAACTGAATGTCTTCGGTATGTGCCAAAATGTTGATAAGACTTCAGCTTGCACCTACCGTATATGCTAGAAAAACTGGTGTATCTCAGTACTGTGGTCAGCGTGCTTAATCAAATTCAAGTCAGAATTGACTATTTAACAATAGGTCTTAACTGCAGTCAAATCTATACCTAAATTTAAATATCTAAATCAGTTGTGCTGGTCCAGTGAGTTCTAGATCATGTTACTCCAGCTTCCTTCAGATAGTCAGAAGGTCTTGGCGGCATGAATGTATTATGCGGAATCATAGCCTGCCTGAATAACAGAGTTCCTGAGGACTAGACACTAAATAGTGAAAATCTCAACCACAGAACAAAATCCCTCAAAAAAGCTATAATTTACTCAACTGCCCTTTCCCTTTTCCCCCCTCATTTTTGGTATGATAAATAGAAAATGGTTTTCAATCCATCTATCCAACATCTGATCACCATGTCTGAGGTTTGAGCTCAGAACGAGTGAGGCACTTGTTATCAGAAATGCAGTTATTACCTCTACTTTCCACACACACACACACACACACACACACACACACACACACACACACACGGAGTTGAACCTTTAGCAAAACAAAATTATTACAGTACCAACAAAACACAAAAATGATTTGGAAAGCTACAGTACAATATAAAAAAGACTTGAGCAATATGTTAGGATTGACGATCCTGAGTATCGTTCCCATGTAAATACAAGGATAATTCAATTTAATCTGTTTCTTTTTTTTTATTATTATTCTTATATAACAAATAACCTATTCCGTTATGACAGGATTATGAGATCAGTGCTTCAGTGTCATTTATCTAATTTACTTTTTGAAGCACAAACACACTTCTGCTATGCCTCTGATGCATCAGAGGTAACGTGCTTGGCCGTATTTCAACCACTCACGTCACCTATAGGAAAAAAGTGCTTCATCACACTTAATGTATCAAGCCACTAAATCACTGACAGAAGAAAGACTTCGGTCTGGCAGCCTGCTTTTACCTGCAGCAATATTCAGGTTTTGATCAGACGTAGAATTCTGCCCTTGACGCTCTACAGTGACACAGAGCCACAGCTTTGTTCCTGGTTCTCTGTAGCATGGTTTTAAATCAACTTCTTACATAAGCTCATAGTGATCCATGCCACACAGTTGTAATATTTAACAGCACAACCACATGAACAGGCAGCTTTCTCAACACTGCTGAGCCTGGAGCTCCATAGGCCGCATCTCTGTGGATTTGTTACATGCAGGAATAATCGCTGTGTGGTTGGTTCCATCTGGGTGCAAGTCTCTCTCTCTCTCTCTCTCTCTCGCTCCCTTTCTCTCACGCACACACACACCAACACATTTGTGTCTCATACTAACAATCTGAGGACCATCAGCTGATAATTAATAACAAAGCTTATTCATGTGATAAACATTTAAACTGAACTCCAGCTTTAACTATAGCAACCAAAAGGAAATAACACAAATTTCAAAATCGCAATATGGACCTGCTGAATTATTTAATTGCAAAAGGCATCATATATCATATATCATGTAATAAATTGCATAGATAGTAATTTATGTACAGTTTGCCAATTTAAGCATTTATTAATGTTTAACTTAAAAAAGAAGTTTTTGAGGTACCGTAATAAATATTGGCCAACATCCCCTTAATGTGATCATCTGTGCCATCATTTGCTGTTAAAATGAATAAATATTTTGGAATACAAAAATGGTTCATTTAATAGTTAAATATTGCCGTTTAAATCTTGGTTTAAATATGTGTCAAAGTAATCACAGTGTGATTTTTGATCAAACCATGCAGCCAGATGTTTAGTTTTTTTAGTAATAGAAGCCAGGTTTTCTTGGTGTGCATCACATACAGTATTTCCACAAGTTACAAAGATATCATGATATGCTGTACAGATAACATTTGTTCCACTCCAGGATTTAAAAACCTGCTATTCAAAAACACATTTGCATTCACTCTCTTACACACACACACACACACACCGCAGTTTTATGACAACCAACCATAAGCCATACTATAACCGAATTGATGGTACCAAGAGTGAACATGAAAGCTGCACCCAAGCACATAAAATGCATCTGTGCTTATACTTTAAGTTCCTTCTGGCAAAACTTAAAGAATAGTTCATCACCTAAAAGCTGGGTAATATAGGCAGATATGGAAAACAGACATAACCATATTTTTTATTCACAGAAGCTCACATACATCATGTCTCAGATACATCACACAAACTAACACTTTGAACACTTTTGACTGCTTGTTATCTGTGGAACAGCTGACAGAACATCAGGTTGTAAATCACCAAACTGAAGCATCAATATTGGGCAAACCTCCTGATGTTGCATACAAGGCTTCCAGCGTTGTTCATCAAGGTAAGAGCAAATGCTGGCTATCCCAGCTGTGCGATATCACAGACATGTCTTTCTGCAATCTAGGCACTTAATCGGAGTTGCTCGACTGAAAATGAATTTACATAAAAGGCCATGTAATCATTTGCATTGGATAATAGCAGTCCCTTAAAAAGAGAAGATAGAAAAAAAAGAAAAAAAAGGAAAAACACTCGACTTGCGTGTGCTACTAGTATAGTAACAAGGCTTTCACACATTCAGGTCCATTGTGGATTTTAGTGTGGGTTAGTGAAAGCTAAGGGCAGCTGAATTGCTCAGATGTAATTACGCTAGCCACCGCTTTCTGAATCACTTCACCAGAAGGTGCAGAAGACTGAACTGCACAATGGTCATGTCAGTGAACTCAATGAATGAAAAAAACATATATTTTTAAATAAGTCTTTCAATAAAACAAAATTATTACCCTCAATCCAGAAATATACCTGTCTGGCCAGAGTAAAACATAAAAAGCCCACAAAGCTTAGCTAGAAGATTACCTGTGCTCCTGAAACAAAAACCCATATACTGTAATGTCATAAAATAAACGTACAATAAAGACTTAAACTCCAAACCTAAAAAACATTGTTTAATATGTTAACAGCTTAGAGTACATTAACAGTTATGGGACTGAGGTGTGGCATGTAGCTTGATATATTTACACATAATTAGGACAATACTGTAAACGTCAAAATGATTGTAATCTCCTGCCCTTTTTTTAAAAACAGTTTACCAACCACCATAAGTTCTCCCTATGTGAACTCTTAGCAACAATAGGCTAACAACAACAACAACAATAAGCTAACAATTTAATGAATGCCAACAACTTTATTTAGACAATTTAGTTTGGGGAAAAAAACTTTAAAACCCAAGAGTCTAAAATAAATTAGCCTAAGAACTATAAAATGCTTATAAAATGTCTAAAAAATAGCTACATTCATTCTCTCCTGCTACAACACCTATTGACATTTTGCAGACACGTGACTACCATCAGTCACAACAGTACACGGCGGAAGTATGGTTACGACATGTGGCCACTATTTATTTCCGTTTATCATAATCCTTTGAAGTGCATTTTAGAGCTAAAAAAACTACCAAAATATTACCTGATGACTTCCGAATTACTTGATGCTTTATCACCCAGATAAAAGAGTAACCTAGCAACTGATAACTTCTGTTTTGCTGATTGTTTTTATACCAGGTATGTAATGATAGCTTATTCAAAAGAAAAACAAGTGTGTGAAAAAGGATGACGGTAATCATTTCCTGAAGATATTCATCATCATAATGGGATTTCCTCAGACAGTGCACAAATTTGCGATTACTTCTAGATTTGGTGATGTTTGCTAGCGTTAACTCATTCAGCGGTTCTGTTACAAACAACACAATGCCATAATACTACAGTGCTGGTAACATTATCTAATACGGACATTTTAAGCTTTCTAATTAATAGCTAACTGTTCTGGTTTTGAATGGATAGATAATGCACTATGTATGGTGTTGAATCTCTTGTTACACACACCAAGGAGTGCCCTCATTCAGGGGTTAGAAAAAGATTTGGGATTCAGCCTTTTGTTAGAAGTTAGTTAGCGTTGTTACTTGAAACAATACTGACTGTTCAGAGGCAATTAGGAATAACTACGGAGGAAAAGTGTAGTTTAAGATGACAACATTATCAGACGTGTTTGATCCAGAAATGAGCGAGACCATGGCAGACAGATGTTGAATGTCAATACAACAGATTCTAGTGTTCATGTCTGATTGTTCCAATTGATCTGCAAATAGAAAATATAGAAACTAGCACATGAAACACCACCGAGTTTTAGCACAACAAGATTTAATTTTCAATACTATTCCTTGCTCAATGTTGGAATTAATTTCACACGTCGATACGGCCAGCACGCTCTTAGTGAACTTGTGGTGTGGCAGAATGTCACCGCATGTCAATGCAGGAAAATCAATTGGCGTTTATTAAACCCCCCCCACCCCACTCAAGACCAAGCTTTTCCAAATAAACAAATCAATACCTAGTAGCCAGGTTCAGAAGTATAATTAAAAACAATGAAATGTACCCCCTCCTACAGTACCTGTCTGCAAGTGTGTGTGAGGATATGTTCACACAGCTGTGTCACTAATAAACACATACACATCCTGCTACAGCTTAGAGTTATTACATGAAAAATACAAATAGCAATAACAGATTATTTCCTCTTGGCAATAAGAAATGCAGAACTGCATTTGCAAAAAAATATATATATTTAAATCCCCTAAGGATCACAGTGTACTAAATACCAAGGTGACAACATTGGCCAGAACAGTCAAGCTCTATAAAACACCAGAGTCCTGCAAAGAGAACTCAAACGTCCCCCTCTGGGAACAGTCTTACTGAACTCCCTAGGAAAGAAACATCCTGCTTTTGCCAAGAAAAGGCTTTTAAACTGCCTATGTCACAAAAAGAAGATTCAAAAGCATCAGCAAAATTTGGATCCGATTTTAAGACGTCTGGCAAAAGTGAGAGAAAGCATGCCCTCACTTCTCACAACTACATAAAAACATTCTGCTTTGTGAAAAGAAAGAGTTAAAAAAGGTTTGGAATCAAACCTTTCTTTATCAAACCTTTAACTCAGCAAGTAGGCAACTGTAGGGTAACTCTCAGAGATAACAAGAAAAGTTTAAATCCCTGTCCAGCTCTCACTCTCAAGCAGTGCTTAAAGGGTGGTTTATGGTTTTTAATGTTTTCCTTTATACATCAACATGCCCATAACCACAACCAATTTTAATATTAAGTTACATAATTTATTCTAACATTAACAATAAAATTCTAAACATAAAACACATTAAGCATATATTATACATTTTACGTTACTCTAACTAGAGAAGCTAAAGCCTGGACAAAGTTTTAAGCTTAATTTTTATTTTTTACATTTCACAAAAATATGAGCTAGGTCATTTTGAGCTGAACAGAACAGTTAAGAGACTGGCACTGTGACAGCAGCTGGTAGCTGAGCGCCCAGCTGAAAGTGTAATTGAAACCAACATGTGGCAGGATCAGAGAGAGAGAGCAAGAGAGAGCTGGATTACAGTTTTTTTCCTTTCTGATGGATAATAAACTAAAATATTTTTGAATAAAGAAACGGACAACGAAGCAGAGTTTGTTTGCACATCTTCCATAGATACATAACCAACCAAATCAACACACAGGAATTAAAAGTTCTAATGAAAAATAAAATAGAAATTAATAAAATAAAAAAACTATGAAAAATGTGCATTAATACAGGTTGTCCTCTACATACGAACATGTTCTGTTCCTGGAGCACATCCGTAAGTCGGATTTGTTCGTAAGTCAGACAATATGAGTCTTATACTCCTTCGACACAAATATTCAATGTAAAACATACCAATCCACTTAACTTAATCTGTCCCCTTTCCCAACATTCCCAACATCATGTTGACAAAAAAAAAGCCTAAGGAAATTAATCTAACAGTGAAATGTGTCTCTGTGCCTGTAAATCACGAGGAGAATCCAAGAGGTGGAGGGGGGTTACGACTTTCACTGGCACAAGCGCGCGCGCACACACACAGTTGTGCTGCATTGGCTTTTCTGTGGGATCGGACCAGACAGGTTGGCCTTAGGCATAAATGAGCCTTGTGTTCCCATGATCCTGTCACCAGTCTATTTGTATATAATAATTGACAATTAATGTTAATGTCTTAATGTAATGTGGTGTTATTGCTAATCAGTGTATGTGACAGCATAAATTACTACCAATTACTACATTATACTACAACTACACAACCACTTGAATTACCCTGTTTTTCACTCCAAAACAAGGCAATTGTAGTGACCACAGTTGTCTGCTTATTCTGGGATATCATTCTGCTGCTCGGCGCTTCTAGTGTTAAAAAAGTAAACAAAACTAATGTCCAGGGCTACACATATATCAACCATTACATAAAAATTGTTTGGGAAATAAATATTTGCAATTTATTTTAATTAATTTAATAAGAAATTGCATTGTAAAATAGTGTTATAATAGTAAGTTAAAACAAATAGTACATTTTATGCCTTAAAAAAAAAAACTTTGGAATGAACTAAAATGCTACTTGTAAAAATTCAAGGAAAAAAGTCACTTTTCTATCAACTCAGTGCCAACAGCACTAAAATGTTACCCAGACAATTTATGAAAAAACTTCTCATGTGCAAAATCTTGGAAAAGTGATGAAGTCAGTGTGAAATGAACCAGCCCACTAATATAAAGAATCAGAATACATAAAACACAATGCACAAATATATATTTTAATTTATAAATTTACATGATGTCTTCATAAATATTCAAACAACCCAGCCACTATAAAAACCTTTGAAATGTATCGAAATGAAAAGAGTGATTTTTTTATTTATTGCTTTTTTATTTATTTGGATATATCCAAAAATATTTATTTGGGTTTCAGGTAAAAGTATAAACATGACAATAGTTTAGAACTCCAGCATTAATTTATTAATATGTTTATTTGTGAAAATAAAATAAAAAAAAATTAAACGAACATGAACATCAGAAAAAAGTAAGGTGAAAGAAAGGATCTGCTCATGCTCCAAAACATACAAGCTCATCAGTCTAGCACAGTGGAGGTAGTGTCAAAGGTTGGACTTGCATGGTTGCTCCTGGAACAAGCTTTATTGATGATGTAACCTCAAGAAGGCAGCACCAGAATGAATTCAGAAGTCTACAGAAAGACTCTGTCTGCCAATATACTGAGAAATGCATCCTATCTAATTGGGAGTAACTTTGTCATGCAGCAAGACATGAAGCACACTGCCAACACAACAAAGGCCTTCATCAGGGGAAACACATTGGAAGGTTTCAAACTGGCCAAGTCAATCAGCAGGCTGCAACCCAACTGAGCATTTCACCTCCTGGGGAAAAGACTGAAAAACTAACAAAAGCTGCGGTACAAGCCTGAAAGCATCACAAACAAATGCATAAATAAAATGCAGCATTTAATATCAGTGGATCACCAACAAGCAAGGGATAAACAATTAAATATTTTATTTAAAACTTTGTTCCCATACGTTTGCTCACCTAAAATAGTGTGGTCTATCACTCAACTATTTAACAACTAAGAAAAAAAAGATTTTCGTTCAACTCTTAAATCCAAATGTCTTCACAAAAAACTTACGTACCAAACCTTTTAGGAGAGATTGTATTTTACATCCAAACATTTCTAAATGTTCAGTTGATTTTAAGGTTACTCGGTTTGTTTAAACCGGTTTGATAAATACAAAATGGGACTATGAGGCATTTTTTTCAGATGTCCTGTCATTAGTCCACCCGTACAACCTCAAGCCCATGGCCAAACCCCATCTTGAGTACATTAGTCTCAAATCTGATATAGTTTCACCAACAGTGAATTATTCTAGAACATAAATACTAAACCTAGCCTGTTTTACAAAGCCAGTGTGGACAGTTTTTTTATCCTTAAATGGCTGATGGACAAAAAGATTAACTTTAATCTTTAGCTCAACAGTGTATTATCAATTTCAGCTATTATTACATGTCTTTTGGTGCTTTTTAGGTAAATCTACTGTATCTGTAGTTTGAGGTTTATAATGCTTGTGCAGACCTTTAATTCAATGTTTTTTTCAATGTTAATGTATCATAACGTAACGTAGATTGAAAGATAGCAGTTGTTGTGTTTTTTGTTTTTGCATTGTTGCATAATTTTTACAGCTATTTAGATATTCAAATTTTCAACATGTTCATGTTGTTTATCCTGTAGTTCACTTTGCTGGTCCAATAATGCCTAGCAGTACATACTTCTTGTCTTACCCCAGCAAAACACTGCTGTAAACAATGAGCTATGTACTTATGTAAATAACGAGATTTAAAACCCACCCACACCCAAACAACAGCTTTCCTTCAGCACTTTAATTTGTGCCCTTTTTAGCCTAAGCATATACTTGACATGCATGTGGCAATACAAACTCTGTTCACACATTTGCCTGCATACCTCATGTACATCTAGACGAATAAAAGTGACATCCGCTAGCTGGCATATCAGAGACTAAACATCTGTTTGGCATATTTCCATGTCGAACCTTAAAATGTTTAGAGATTTCATGCCAGGTGTTTCAGGACACGCGTGTGTCTCTGTGCAGCAGCATGGAGATGTTAAACACAAGGACAAGTCCTGTTTAGTTTGTCTTTCTATCAACACAATTTATGAGGCACTGCATTAAAAAAAAAACTACCAGATTACTTTTAAAAGTAATTAATAATTTAGCAGATTAAAAAAAGTAGAAGATCGGTAGTTTTTTTTCGGTAGGGGGGGTTGTCTGTAAATGTTATGACCAAAAATATGCTCACACTATGTAATTTAAAATGTGAAACGCAAGTGCATGTTAAGTACATCCTAGTCCTGTCAGAGCAGGACACAATGTTAATGCTAATGTAAGTTAAGCATTTTAAAACAAACATTCCATCACATTTACTGTATAGTGTTTTTAACAAGCCTTGAATTTTATCGAGCTCTGAAAAGTGTTCATTATGTGTTTTTACCACACAAACTTAAAAAAAGATTAAGGCCTAGTAAAAAGTACTTGGATTTTCAACTGACATGAAACTAGGATCTCAAATAGAGGAAATTAAGTTGTGGGGTGTTTTTCTTTTTTTTTTGGTTTAGCATTCGTTGCAGTCCAAATGCTACAAAGACTTTAATAATGTATGCAAAAGTCCATGTGTTAATTATTCTTCCATTTACAGATTATTCACTTTGTTCTATCAGATAGCAATGGCATTTGTATTGCTGGATAATTTTCCCCATTCCAACTGAAGTGAAAGTTTTTCATTCTGATTGAGCTTGCAGTCATTAGATCATTAGACTGCATTTAAACGTAGCTACCAACCAGACAAATGGGCTACAAGTTCACAGCTGTTTCATCAATTTCAGAAACTAGAACAAGCAAAGCAATGGCAGTCAGCAAGTTTTGCACGACCTGGAGCAGGTGGAACTTTGTGTATAAGCTGTAGACATATTGATCAAAGCCATGCAGTGTGCAGTGAAATGGCACTGTGTGATGTCCTTCCTTTATGTCATGAAGGTAGATGTCATGCAATTGATTATTGTGGAGTCAGTAACCTGGCAGGACGAGCTCAAAATTTCAAATACAAATGCAATTAGGTCCACACACACACACACACACACATTTATAAATGCAGGTCATTTAAACATGTAACACACACCTATATAAACTATACGTAAACACGTTTGTTTGTTTAAGGAAAAAGAAAGAAATGCATTTGTTAATCGTGTGCATGTTTTATGAATGAGACTGTTTTTGCCCCAGTCTGGCGCAAGGTGACTTGTGAACCCGATTTCGGCTTGCATTATACAATATCATGCCGTGAGAGTGAGCGATTCACTCGCCTGTTTCTAACGCAGCACCTTTCCTACCTTAGGTCTCTTGCTCATAGCGCTGGTGTACGGTTCAACACTGTGACTACACGAGTGACTCTCGAGATGTATGCACTTTAAACGAGGCAGAAAATCGAGCACATGTCTACCGACAAATCCAATCTGCAAAGTTGAAAAGAGAGAAATAATGTCCGAGCTGAAACGCGTCCAGTATCCTGAGCAACTCCGTTACAACTAAAACCAGTCAAAGTCCTTTTAAAGCCAACCACAGCATGCAGCGATTTCATTAACCGAGAAAAAAAAAATAATAAAAATAATAAAATAATGAAACCGTATGAACAAACGAATGTCAATCCAAAGCAAAACGAAGCAGAGACACGACCATGACCCGACCGAGTCCCCGAGTCCTCCTCTCTACAGGTATTCAGCGTTAAGTCTAAGCTTATTCTACAACGGCTCATTACAAGCTTCAAACTACAAAACAGACGTGAATCTGAATAAAGTGTCTTTAAGTCATAACAGCGAAAAAAACAATCAACAGAGGATGCATTTACCGGATGGATCTATGCGCGTGCGGCGGCGGCTCTCTATGGCGTCCCGCGCGCGCTCCGTTCGGCATCTCAGAATGACAGACCGCTGCACGCGAGGAATGCTGATAGCGAGGCGCGCGCCTCGCCCTGACAAGAACCTCAGCCAATCAGAACGGCGTCTCAAGCTATGACAACCAATCAGCTGCTTTAAACCGTTAGCTATTTTGCATAGCAAGGTTGATTGGCGATGTGAAGTAATTCAAAGAAATGTAAAAGAAAATAACTAAAGTGTGTAATAATAGGTCATTCTACAAAATGATTCAAAGTTTTGTAACTTAAAAAAAACATTTAAATGAACATAACAGACGCACTACTTGTATATGCTCAGAAAATATAGTAGTGTATGTACTCTCAATCATGGAATACATCTTCTTACTTTTCTACTGTATTTAATTTTAGTATGTTTTATTTATTTATTTATTTATTTATTTATTATAAGCCCAAGTTCAAGGAAATGTTTTGTCACTATAGTTATACATGGAACCGTGACAATGTACTTAAAACAAAATATATATTTTGAAATACATTTGACGAGTTAAAATTGCTCCTGCGTCAGAGGTCACTAGATGAAAACCACTGGACAAATGCACAAGGAATGGCAGATGTTCCGTGTTCATTTGTTGAAAAATGGCATAATTTAATTTTTTAATTTTAGGCGAAGCTTTTAAGTCCATCGTTGTTGTTGCTCATTTTAAAAGTATATAAGTATAAGACTGATTACATCTAATAATTATTTGATTTTACATAATTGAACAAAATGTGTTTCTACACATGGAGGCCATATAAAGTGTGTGTGTGTGTGTGTGTGTGTATATATATAAGTAACACCAGTTATTAAATGTATAGAAATCCATAAAGCTCTACTTTTTGTGGGTTTATAAAGTTTAAACGTTATTGCTATTAATGTTTTAAGTGTAAAAGGAGAAATACAGTAAATTTCAGGAGATTTTTATGAACCAAATTCTGTAAGAATGTCCCTCATACAAATACAGGAATGAGCTTACAACCAAACTTTAATAAAAAGTTCATTTCTATAGTGTGCTATAATTCAGTAACATTCATTTATATTCTATATTGCTTATAAGCCTGGAACCTTTCCCAGGAAACTTTGGGCAAAAGGAGGGATACACCCTGGACAGGGTGCCAATTCATCGCAGGAAACACATGCACACACCACACACTTATTCACACACTATGGGCAATTTGGGAACACCAGTTAGTCTAATAGGGATGTCTTTGGACTGTGGGAGGCAACCAGAGTACCCGGAGGAAACCCACCAAGCACGAGGAGGATATGCAAACTCCACGTACACAGACCCAAGGTAGAAATCGAACCCTCTACCCTGGAGGTGCGAGACCACTGTACTAACCACTACACCACCTAATTCAGTAACACATATACTGTACTAAATTGAATACATCTTCTTGCTTTAATACTAAGTGTGTTTACATGCAGGTGAGGTGAAGAGTTCAGC
Source organism: Clarias gariepinus (assembly GCF_024256425.1). Lineage (NCBI taxonomy): Eukaryota > Metazoa > Chordata > Actinopteri > Siluriformes > Clariidae > Clarias > Clarias gariepinus. The sequence continues at coordinate 25,851,377 of NC_071104.1, read as the reverse complement.
AGAGGTCTTCAGATTAAACTACACTAATCTAATTAGGACAGTTAGATAATCCTAACGGTGGGAGCATCAGTGATGCCAGCAAGGTTCCCACCTTAAAGCAATTTTTCAGACAAAACTTCAATTTAGATTGAAAAAAAAACTTTCATTATTTCTTTAGCCTCACAACGCCAGCACAACATGAAGACATAAAACATACTGAACACAATATTAAGGTAAAGCAGATAGCACTGGGCCTTCAAAAAGTCCAACCTAACTTCCACATCACAGAGCCTTATAATTTAATTTCTTTGCTGTAACTCTTTTTTATCTTAGACTAACCAAAGACAAAAGGGGTTTAACATTTGTTGTAGTTGCCCCATTTGCCCAATGGGATGGGGTGGATTAAGAAAGGTAAATCAGGAAAGCATTGCCACCCCACAGATTCACATTCCCAGCTTCGACTCTGAACTTAAGTTATTGTCTGAGGTAGGTTCTGTGCATGTTCTTTCTGTGTCCTTGGATTTCTTTTTCTGTTAACGTTTGCGTGTATGCTAACCTGCACATATTGAAGATGAATGAATGATTTAAAAAAAAAGATAGAAAACATTTTTTTTTCTGTGTGGTAGTTTGGAGTGTGGTACAAAGCAGCGCCAAAGTATTGGCATTAAAACATGCTAACAGTCATGTTTATTATAAAATAAAACAGGGGACATTAAAAGGATTATTCTATAATGTTGTTAAGATGCCTGATTATGTTTTTAACAGTTTCATTTACTTGTAAAAGGAATTAACACTCTTGTTAGTCCTGTTCCTTAATTATTCGAGGTTGAAGGATCAAGTGCCTCTGAGTGGGGCAGTGGTAAAGTGCTCGCCCTATCGTCTGGAGATCGGGAGTTTGATTCCCGGGTGATGCTGTAACCTCTTGCAGCCGGAGGTCTAAAGAGAGCTGATTGGCTGTGCTCTCTCAGAGGGGAGGGATTATAGGTACTTAGTGCTTCCACATTAATCATACATGTAGCACTACAGATAATCAGGTCTGTGAGCTCATGCAAGCAGAAGGAGCGGATAGCGCTGCCCTTCAAGTGTGTAACCTTTTAATATAGAATATAACAAATATCAGGAATGTTTTCGTACATTTATGCTGTGATCTGTATTTTATAATGTAAAGCAGAGATAAAACGTGATATATAAACTCTGTAGTTCTGCAGTTGATATTTATAGGTTAGGTTATTAACGTTATATATTTGATCTAAAACATTTACGGAGCATTGGTGGCTCAGTGGTAGTTTTCTCACAGGCCATGCAGGAGGCCCAGATTCCATTTCGATAGCCATTCCAGACCAAACCCCAGCCACTGGATGCAGTGCCGGTCCCAAGCCAGGATAAAACGGTGGAGTTGCATCAAAAAGAGCATCCAGTGTAAAAAATCTGTGCCAATTTGTGTATACAGCCAATCAGGTCTGTGAGCTCATGCAAACGGAAGGAGCGGATAGCGCTGTCCTCCGTGTGTGTGTAAAAAATCTATGCTGAGTTATGTATTGGATTGGATGGTGTGCTGTGACGACCCCTCGATTGGAGAAGCCAAAAGAAAAAAATAACGTTCAACCTAAGGTTATAAACCTTTATAGTCTTAGGAAGAAAATAATAAACTTAAAACAATTAAGGTTTTAAGGTAAAGATAAAGGGTACCAGGTAGAACACTATTATATAGCTAAGAACTTATACTGTATCTATTAAAATAAGAGAAAAAAGTGAACGTATATAATACTCAATTTATTACTTATTCTTAGTGGTGGAACATTAAGTATGTGGCATAAGATGCACTTGATGGGTGTATTACTAGCTGGAGGGAAACTCTTATATTCAATAAAATGCATCCGATTCTCAACTCACTAGATCCTTAAGGTCAATCTTTAGTAAGATACAGTATTTGTATTTAGGTCATCGCTGGTTGCTTATTTTATTTAACTTCAAATTCAACCTGGTTAAATATGGAACATGTTTATTTGGTTGCACATGATTAACTGCCACAGTAGTATAAAAACTAAGTTGCACTAAGTGTAAAAAATATGCATCAGAGTTCAACATTTGTTGTTCAAGAAGGTCTCAATATTAAATGAAAAATACTGGTGATTATAATTAACTTTAAACAGTTTCATGCAAACAGAAATGAGAATGGTGTTACTGCAATGGATAATGGATAAACAGTATTAAAAAGTATATGTTAAAAAATGTACACCTGTGATGGGTTCAGACATACTGACCAAAAGCTGTCTCCTTTGCTTGTTATATACATTTAACTACCTAATGTAAGAATTTCAGGGAGGAAAAAGATGCAGATGATGTACTTGTCTCCTCACAGCTGCAGGTTCAGTCCTGAGTTGAGTTCTGGTTACTATGTATGCAGTGTTTCACATTTTCCCCATGTCTCCATGGGTCTCCTCCATTTTCTCCAAGTTCCTTAGATTGGTTATGCCAACTTAGATGTGATTGAAATGTGAATGTGTGTGTGTACATGGTGTCTTGAGATGGACTGGCATCCCATCTATGATGTATTAAAACTGCTCACACAGTGTTCCCAAGGTAGGCTTTGGATCCACTGTGACCCTGACCTAGATAAGTTTTTTACTAAAGATGAAAAATAATGAATGAAAATGCCTTAGTAATGAGTAAAACATAGACATTGAATATAGGAGCGGTTTATTTTTCTTAAATCAATACATTTGCAAGATGCACCAATGAACCAGCCTGACCTGATTAAAAGATCAGGAATGCTCTTGTACAAAGAAATACTATTCTAGTTTATTATTCATTTTAAAAATATTTTCTGTTTAGCATAGGACACTAATGACCAGAATACACAAATACCAATTATATATGACATTTACATAAGAAAAACTATGTACTCAGTTTAATCATTGTGCTACACTCCACCCCAGGTGCTTCCAAAGTCATGATAGGGAGAAACAGTGAGAACAAATCTAACCAAAGACAAAATATAAAAATAGTAGGGGCAAATAGAAAAAGCCAAAATTCATAGATAACTATACTCTCTCCATGGGCACAATGAATGGTAAAAAAACAAAACAAAAAAAGAACACTGGTTATATTTCTGATGTATTATCATTCTCATATAAGACTGAAATGTTTAGCGCTTTAGCAGCACATACTGAAATCTTTACATATGGCACCTTGTTATCCAATTCATTTACCTCTAATTCTTAATCTGATCAAGTAATCTTTTAATTACTATCAAGTTTAATTGCAGTGTGAATAATGAATTTGTATGCTATTACTTCCTTATCTCTATCTAAATTAGCTTTCACGTTATTTCACACCATTCTACTTTTCATTTCTTTCTAAACACAAACCCTCAGTACTTGCATTGATGTCACTCTTTTTTGATCATATCCTTATCAGTATTCACCACTTTCCTTCTATGTCCACTTAATCTATTTTTCTTTCATTACTATGTCAGAATCTTCTTGCTCTCTGTGTTCATTTCACATTATTTATTCACCTGTTTTAAACATTCTTTAATTCATGCTTTAAGTCCAGTTATTCTTGTGTAGGATTCAACATATACTGTATGAGGTGCCTTTGCCTCAAGCAGCCAGGCAGCGTTAATGTCTTATGGATGAATTGCAATAATCCGTGATGCTTTCTGTCGCTGGTGTTTGGGAGACTTCAAAGACTCATTCTTAGGAGGCCACACTGGTTTTATTAACGGTATATCTTGGTCCATGGTAAAGGTCGTCTTTGGCACGTCAGTGGGAGGGGGCCACACTAAACAATGTTTACTTAATTTCTGGGGGGCTTGATCAGATTTTTCTTGTACCTTAGATATTTCATAAATGTCTGACACAGAACTGAAGTTGCTTTGTGAAAGGGAATATCTCCTGTTGTTATCTTCAGAAATAGCATTCATTAAATTTCCTCCACTCAGCAATTCTTTCTGGTTCCTTTGGCCAAATTCCTCATCAAAATGTCCTTTAGATTTAAAGATCTGTTTATAATGCGATGGGCAGTATAAATGTCCATGGAGAGAGACATAGTTTCCAAGACTGTGGATTTTTTTACAGAGAAAAAAAAAGTTAATTAATCTCATTTCATATTACTTTTAATTATATACACTGCAGATATAATAGTTAGTTAGCTATTCAATCTGTAGTACAATATATTGTGTAAACAGAAATATGCCAAACCTTAATTTATTTTTGCAGTATTCACAGAAGAAACAGGATTTATGGAACTTCTTTTTGTCGGCTATCAGACCCTCCATGGGATACACTCTCTTCCGACACACTGTGCACAGCTCCGACTTCGGAACTCGAATCTGAAAAGAGAAAAACAAAAAAATTATGTAATAATCTGAATTAACCCTTGAACACGATAGTGTACTTTCTAACTAAGGTTCTTAGGTATCCTGAATTCTTTAGGTAAGACAAACCAAAGAAATACTTACCAATTATAAAAGAAAATATTTACAGTATATTTAAATATTTTGTAATTATTAGCAATGCCTGGGAGACACAAACTCAACGCAGCATGCCTTAAAAAAAGTTGTACTGTACATTCATATTATTCAAAATAAAAATTAGTAGGTGTATGTTGTGAAATAGAAATAAAGTTTTTGGCTAAATGCCTGCAGTAATAGTTTGCAACGTTTACATACATTATTCAGTTACAGAGCTGGCTTGCAGACCCTTTACATTTTTTGACATTGTGTTGGGTTTTAAGTTCATCATAAAATGGATTCAAGTCCTTTGTCCCTCTCATTATCTTGAAAACAAGGCTCCACAATGTAAAAACTCCATGTTTTTTTGAAGTGTTCAAAAAATGTATAAAATAAAATCTGAAATATCTTTTCTGCATATAACATCAGTTAATACTTAGTACAAAGCACTTCTGGCAGCAATGACAGTCACAAGTCTGGCTGCGAATGAGGCTAAAAGTTTAGTACACCTTTCTGTGGAAGTTCTATTCTTTTTGGCCGAATTGTTCTATCACCACAAATTCGGATGGGCAAGGTCAGTGCACAGCCATTTTCAGGTCTCTCCAGAGATGCTCTGTATGCTTCAGGTCTGGACTTTCAGAGAGTTTTTCTGATACCACTCCTGTGTTCTCTTGATGTTCTGCTTTAGGTCATTGTCTTTTTGAAATGTAAACAATCGGCTTAGTCTGTGATCCCCACAGCATGATGCTGCCACCACTAGGTTTTACTGTTGAGATGGTTTTAATAAGGTGATGCACAGTGCCTGATTTCCTGATTCCAAATAATTTCATATTTGTGTCATCAGACCAGAGGATTTTGTTTCTCATGGTCTGAGTATCCTTCGGAAGCTTTTTGGCAACTTCCCAGCATACCGTCATGTGACTTTTTGTAAGGAATGGCTTCGGTCTGGCTATTCTACCACAGAGGCCTGATTGGTTGAGTGCTGCAGTGATGGTTGTCCTTCTGTAAGGCTCTTCCATGCCCACAAGGGAACTTTGTGATCTCAGCATTTATAGTGACCCTTGGGTTCTTCCTGTTACCTGTCTGACCAAGGCCTTTCGTCCCCTATCACTTAGTATGACAGGTGGCCAGATCTAGGCTATCTAGATAGCCAGATCTAGGAAGACCTTTGGTTGTCCCAAATCTTTTCCAATTGAGAATGATGGAAGCTAATGTGCTCTTGGGCACTTTCAGTGCTCCACAAATTTTCTTGTATCCTTCATCAGGTCTGTGTCTTGACAGAATCCTGTCTTGTATGTCTTCAGGTAATTCTCTCAACCCCATGGCTTTGTTTTCACTCTGACATTTTCAATATATGGTGAGACCGAAAATAGACAGGTGCTTGCCTTTCCTAATTATGTCCAATAAATTCAATTAGGCACAAGTGGACTCCAATCATTTTGTAGAAGCATCTCAGTTCTACCGTTAGGAAAAGGAACTCAGTTTCGAGTATCATAACGAATGGCTTAAATACTTATGTAAATTTAATATTTCAGTCTTTTTATGAATTAAAAAACACTCCATACACCTGTTTTTATTTTGTCATTGTGGAATATTTTGTGCGGATCAATAAAGAAAGAATTTGAATCCTTATGATGAGCGTGAAACATAACAATATGTAGAAAACTTGAAAGGATCTGAAAACGTTTCATCGCCACTGTACATACAGTAACTGACTTCTTCCATAAATTAGAATCAGATTTAAAAGTTATAATCAAAGAAAATTATGAAAAATGAGCTTTAAAAAAATTGGATTCAACACTTATATTGAGTTTTTAAAGGCTTGTTTTTTCCCCTTTTTCTATTCTCTTATATTACTTATAACATTATTTTTCCTTAAGGTTTGCTGAATTAAATTATTTAGAAAAGTTTTTTTTTTCTCTATCTCTGAACCGATCGTGTCATTTTGTCCCCATTAAAATGAGGTGGAGAAGAAGGTTGTTAAAAATGCCACTTCCAACTAAGTGGCAAACAAAATGTTAAATTAATGAGTGTACTTCTTGGCTGCAAGGGAAGATTATATATTGTAATTCAAGTATTGACTGTCGTTAATTGTGTTCCTCTGAGAGCCATGTTGAAACAGCAAAGCTATATGTAAGATAAGGTTTAAAAAAAGATGCATTAAATCATCCCTAGGCAGACAGAAACCCACTTAGTTGTCAACCACGAACACAATGGGAGACAATACTGTTGGAGCAGACACTACTGCTGAAGGTTTAGTAAACGCTAAACCTCCAATTTAATATACCTCTATTTCAGATTCATGCACATAAAGTTTTTTCTTTAGTCTTTGGTTTGTAAATTTATACACACTGTATTCTTAAGCATAAACAAAAATATAATATGCTTAATGATCTATATTAAAAATACATAAAGATTACATTAAAATAAATGCAGGTTCTCGATATGCATGCTTCTAAATAAATAAATAAAAGGATCGTAAAAGAATTGTGTAAAGGAAGTTTTCACCCGCCAAGTTGGAAGTATGGTGGAGGTGATGGAGCTTCCTAAAATTATTAAACAAGAAAAAGTGACAAAGCCAAAACCATGCCCAACTGAACAACAGAAAATCAACCAAATGCATCTTAAAGTTGTTTTTGACAGCAACAACTTTGCAGAAACAACTTTGTACGAATCGTATTAATTTGTATTGTCTGGATATTCTGTTCTATCAGGTTTGATTTTTAAAAATTTTTGTATATGCTTACTGTATGCTTACTAAGGACAAATTGAATAGATAATGTGTGTAATCACAGTGCGCACAGTGGAACAAGCCCCAGGGACTTCAACTCTCACACGGAGCCGGATTATGGTGACCCTGCCGCCGAAAAGCAAAAGGTCACATGGAGATCACGTCACGGCCCCTGTTCCCAGCCGGGGAAAGTCGTCCAGCCGGACGTCAGAGAGGACTCCAGTCTGAGGCCGCGCCCACAGAGAGAGCTGGGATGGTCCGGACATCCCTTGAGAGAGGAGTCCCTGAGAGGAGGAAACTGTGCAGGAGCATTGTCCACTCGGGCCCACGCTGCCTGCTGCCCATCGCTGAACAGCCTGTGTCCGCATGCCAGCGGGGCACTGCCCACCAGATCTGCACGTGCAAATTCTTTCCTACTCGCTTTCCATACTTCCTCCTTTAACCCTTTCCTACCCCAATTTTTGGAGTTTTAAATAAATTACCCTTTTTCTCCGTAAGACCTCGTCTTGTGTCCGTGCTTTATGGTGCTGCCCGTGAAAAAAGGGTCAAACCCGTTACAATATGTATTCTGAGTACAATATAGACATGCAGCTTGAAGGTTTTGACCATTGTCTGTTTTGCAGGCATTGATTCTGCTTCAACTTGCAATTAGTTTCCAATTTTATCATGCACTGTTAGTACAGTATGCTTGTCAGTTATGGCAATCTCTCTTTAATTTCATAGACAGTTGAGTTCCCTCACCTGCAACATTGTAGCCTAAGCTTTTGAACACACTCTCACTCTCAGTCCACATCTCATGGAATTTTTTCAATAATTCTTCAGCAGAGGCCTCAGGGGATGCTGTCACCTCTGGGTCCTTTTTCTTCACAGCATCGGCATAAGAGAATGGAACGTGCTGAGAAACAACACTCTCAGAATGTTTAGATGTTATGGTAGTGTTGCTTCTCATCCCGGTTATCTTTGTGCCAGCTTCATCAACAGTGGAGTAATGCTCTGTGATATTTTTCGTCTCTGAAAAGCCATATGGGTCGACTGACTTTTCCAGCATCACATCTTTTAGCAGAGGCAGAGGTAATGTCTGTTGGGAGATCTGCCCTAATGTCTGTTGAAGTTTATGCTTTGAATCCTGAGGAGTGATTTCGCCCACTCTTGGCACCTGCTCCTCCTGTTTGTTTTTCTGTTCTTTCAGAGAGGAACTTTGCTCAGCCATTTCAAAAATGTCTTTTACGACACTGAAGTTGTTTTCTGGTCTATATAAGGTGCCACTTTCAACAACAGACTGTTCTTGGACATCAGTTGGTTCTTTACTGGTATAAGTCTTTGCATCTGGGCTGTCAGGTTTGCTTACTGGTCCAGAAACGTCAATCACTTTTTCATTCTCTGGTAACTTAGTTTCGCCTTTTTCTGTATCCATCCATAAGTGCTCGGAAATATAACTTGTGCTTTCCTGGCCATCCTGAGTCTTCTGCTGAACTGACATCATCTTTTCTGAGACTGTTTCATCTGAGTCCTTATGGTCTTTTAGAATGCTTCCATCCTCAGCAGGCTTAGAATCAATTTTGATTTGACAGTGAAATGTGGATGGAATTTCTACAATCTCAGACCTCTTCCCAGTAACAGACAAAGAATGATGCACAGGATCAGGTGAGGGACCACGAGAAAGTATCGCCACTTTCTCTGAGGATTTGGAGTCCTTAAACTCTTTCATAACCTTTCCATCCTCACCAGGCTTAGAATCAATTTTAATTTGGCGATTAAATGTGGATGGAATTTCCACAATCTCAGATTTCTTTCCAGTGACTGACACAGTACAGTGTACAGGTTCAGGTGAGGGTCCACGTGAAAGTTTAGCTGTTGCTTCCCTCAGCCTTGTTAAACTGCTAGCTCTCCCTAGAGTGGGTGATGGAGAACCCCTGCTTAAACGGGCCGTAGGTGTTTCAGATCTGCGTGGTGGAGGAGTGGGAGGCATTGGTGGAGGAGATGGCACTATTTTTTGTGGCGAATCAGTTCTTCTTGTCGATTCAATGGTGATAAATGTCGGTGAAGGTGAGCGCATTTTTAATGAAGGTGATGGCGATCTGGGGTCTGGAGCATTTTTGCTCCTGCCTTGCTGCTTGCGACTTTCACGTGTGTTTTTTTTCTCCTCTACTTTCTTTTGAGTTTCAACTTTTTTAGAGTCTATGGTGATTTTTGAAATCCTTTGAGTAGACTTGCTTGAAACCTGTTTTTCAGATGTAACTTCACATTCATGTTTTTCAGTAGCTGCAACATTTTCTTCAACATCCAACAGTTTTATTTGAACAAGATTTTGTACATGAGCTACTATTTCTTTGAGTTTCTCCAAATTATGTTCATCTACAGCTTTCAACAAGATATTCTTTTTCTCTGTTCCAAGAATCCAATTGGGGATTTCAATGAGTAATGTCTTTGCACGCTCTGAGTCCATTTTTTCTGTAACTTCCTGTAACTCTGAGATATAATACAGCAACTTTTGAGCATCTGCACATCTTTGTAATGCTTCTGTGCTCTCTGTAAAAGTCTTAGAAGGCTTCCTTTGTGTCAGCTCCCCTGTCACATTTATGCTTTCATCTTTAGATTTTTGTTGGCTGTCAACTTGTTCTTTCTTTTTCACAGACATCTTGGCCTGTTTTTGAGACTTTACCATAGTGCCCTGTTGCCTTAAACTTTGCTGAACTTTACTCTCTGTGATGGTGATCTCTTTGTGGACCGCAGTCTGTTCCTCTTGAATGGTTTTGTGGGTCTGCACCACTGCAAATTCCTCTTGTTTCTGATTAGATGACAAAACTGGTGGTCTTACCTCCGAGGTTGTGGCAGGCAAAGGAACAGTGGTAATACTTTGTGTTGGCCCCTGGGCTTGCTGAGCTGTGTCCTTATCTTTCTTGGATTTAGCTCTCTTTTTTTTCTTTGGACAGGCAAGTCCATCCTCAACCTGTTTTTGTGTGGCCTGTTTTTCTGCTTCAATCTCGGTCTCTGTATCTTTCCGTTCTCTGTTCTCTTTCACCTGGACATTTTCCAGTGCCACCGTTACCACTTGAGTTTGAACTGCTGGCTTTTTTTCACTGCCCTCATCTTTCTTGCGGCCTTTTTTCACTTTTTGAACCTTTTGTTCAGCTTCTTTAATTGCAGTGTCTATATTTACCTTTGTAGGTTTGCTCTGATTAGGTGAAGTCTTTCTATGGCCTGATTTTATAGAGATGTTAATTTTCTTACTTTCCTCAACTGAAGCTTTTTCAGCCAAACTACTATTTCCATTATCTTTCTTTACATTCTCTATCTTAGTTGCACTACTCACAGAATCATCTGCAGAGACAGATGGGTGACCTTTTTCTTCACCATGTGCTTGTGCATTTACAGGTAACTGTGCAGTATTGCTAATAACCGTCTCTTGCTGTTTAACAGAAGTAGAGGTCACTTGGTGAATACTAGCTAACCGAGATTTTTTCTTCTTTTTAGATGTGGTAGATGTAGTCTGCTGCTGAGTTGAAGTGCTTTGAGATGTCTGATTAGAGATAACGGACTGCTTAGCTGAAGAAATAATGGCGGATTCAGAAGGAGATTTCGTATTTGCCATAGAGATTAAAGGCTTGCTTGGTGAAGCTTCTGAGTATACAGCATTCTTGGATGAATCATATACCTCTGAGTCTAATGTCATTTTGGTCACTTTATTTTCAGTTTTCCCTTGAGGGAAATCAAGTGGTACGCCTTGTTCAGAATGTGCAGTGCTCTTGCCTCCTGGGGGAAGCATTTCAAGGGCTGTACTGACAGGCTCACGCATGTCAGTTTCAAAGGATGGTGAGCTGGATGATTGCTGCTGTCTGTATTTTTTCTCGGCTTTAATTAATGGAGTTTTGAAGTTATTTACGAGAGATTTGTTTTGTGGCTGTGGTGAATCTGGTGGAGTGACACCCAAAAGAGGATGCCGGGACGCAGGTGCCTCAACTGAAATAGACGATTGGATCTCAGATGAGACCAGAGTGGATAAAACTGATGAAACCATACATTCTGTCTCTGCTGTGCTGGATTTTGTAACTGTTTCGGTGTTTGTAGGCACTTGCGAAGCTGATTTGGAATGTATATCCATTTTGTCAAGATGTATGGCTGGTTTCAATTTCGGCAGTTTACATAAAACTGGAGCTTTGACTGGTTTTACTGTCAGTTTGCTGGGTTTGGTTGGTGTTAAATTTGGAATAAGGTCTAGCTCCATCTGAGTTGGAGGAGGGGGAAGGAACTCTTGTTCAACCGCAGGGGGAGGTGGTGGAGTAGGAGGGGGAGGTAAATGGTCAGGATCACAAGGAGGAGGACTGGGTGGTGGAGGAAGGTCATTATCACCCTGGATAACAGGAGGAGGGGTAGGAAAGGAAAGGCTATAATCTGGAGGAGGAGTTGGAGGAGCAGGGAAGTCAAACTCAGGCAGTGAAGATGGAAGAGATGGTGCAAGGACCTCTTGCTCTCTGCCTTTTAAGGTTTTCTCTAACCTTATTATACCTTTACGGTTTGTTTTGAGGTTGCGGAATTCAGTCTTTAAAGTTTTAACCTCATGAGTCTGTAATATTGTTTTGTGTTCTAGCACAGTGGTTTGTGATGCCTGTGCATTGGTTGTGTTTTGATTGATGAGTGTATTTTGCTTTTCTTGAGCTATAGATTCACTTTGCACTGATTTTGTGGTTACAAGTTCTTGTACATTCACTGTTTGACTATTTTTGTTTAAACTTTTTACTGTACTGGTAGGTGACTGGGTCTGTTTTTGAGAAAGAGACTGGACTTTTGCTTTTGGAGTTTTCACTTTTCTTATTGGCTCTTTTTTGGGAATCTTTGGGCTTGCCCTTTGTGCTGTTTCTAGCAGGCATTTTATTGTATTCTTAACATCCACTTTTATCACCTCCTCTTTCTCTGACTGTCCCTCCTCCTTCGCCTCATATAGTGATTTTATCGACAGTTTTACATCACCTTCTGTGCTGGCCCTTCGTTGCATTTTTGGAGACGGAGGAGGCTCTAATAAGAGCTGTATGGTCCCTTTCACATTTCCTTGAACTTCAATCTCTTGCTGGTGAACCTTTCGCTCATTAGAAGCCTCTTGTAGACTCTGCAATACTGAATTAATGTCACCCTTAATAATTTCATCTTTCTCCACCTCCCTTACTACTTGTTTGGCTTCCTCCAGAGATTTTAATGTGCCTTTGATATCACCTGGAACTAAATCTTCAATAACAACTTCAACTTTAGCTGTAGCTAAGTCTTTCAGTGATTTTAATGCTCCTTTAATGTTGCCAGGGATTATTTCAGGTTTTTCTACCTCTTTAGGTTGCATTTGGGCATCCTTAAGAGACTTGAGGGCATTGCATATGTCACCTTTTACAATCTCCTCTTTCTCTAGAACAACTGACTGATTTATCGACTGTGCCAGTGAGTTCAGAGTGGCCCTTAAATCACCTCCTACTATTTCTTCTTTCTGGAGATGTTCAAGTGAAGGCTCTGTCATGAAAAAATTGACTGCATTATGAACATCACCAGGCAAAATATCCTCGCTATCCACAAGGCGACAGATTTTAGCCTGGTTATGCATAAGGCTATGTTTCGTCCCTCGAATATCACCACCAACAATTTCTTCCTTGTCTTGATAACTTATCTCAATCTCATCCTGCTCTGTTTGGAGCTGTTTAAGGTAGTCCAAAGCCCCGGACTCAATGCAGGTTGAAAAAAAGTGCACATTTCCTTTTTCTGTGTCATCTACTTTCATTTTAACAATCTGTTCTGTGTCTGGATTATAAAGTTTTTCTAGACAGCCTTTTACATTGCCTTTTATCACATCCTCTTTTTCAATCGTGGTGTCGTCTTGTTTATTAAAAAGAGAATATATAGTCATGCAAACATCTCCTTTTTCATCCTCCTGAATAAGAATGCCATGCTTGCCTTTGCTCTCCTCCTTCAGAAGGTTGTTTATGGCTTCTTGAATGTCACCCCGAATAATTTCCTCTTTTTCCACATTACAGCTGGTGTCCTGGTTGAACAGCTGTTCCACAGTGCTACTGATATTTCCTCTTTCATCTGCACTGATAACAATTCCTTGTTCTTTTGTCTCTTGTCTGTAGAGGAGATTCATCATGATGTTCTGCAAGTCTCCTTTGATGATTTCTTCCTTCTGAATTTCAGGGGGCTCTTTATTCATTAGATTATACTTAGCCATTCGCACATCCCCAATCTCATCAGTCTCTATTATAATCCCTTTGGATTCCACCATTTTCTGACTGTATAGCTCATTAAGAGTTTCTTTTATACTTTTCCCAATGATTTCAGTTTGCACCGCACTGTTCGCATTGAAGTCGAGAAACGGAGTAGTTTCAAAAAGCCAAGTTATTGTTTTCACATCTCCCTTGGGTATTTCTTCACAGATGAGCTGCTTAGTCTCCTCCTTTTCATTGATGCTATTGAGTGGATTTTTCTCAAACAACCACACAGATTGTTTCACATCTCCTTTGACCTGTTCTTCCACAACAACCGTCTCCATCTGGTTTTCGGTGTTCTCCCCATGAATCTGATCAATAGTGTGAGTCTCAAACATCCACTTAGCTGCCCTAACGTCGCCTTTATGAATCTGACTCATGCTAACAGTGCGGACTAACTTCTGTGATGTCAAGTCAGATTCAAAGCGCTCTTTGTTCGCCTTGACATTTCCCCCTTTAATTTCTTCCACAGTTTTAAAAGACATTCGGCTGTGGTCAGTAATCTTGTCAAGAGGTTGGGTTTCAAATTTCCATCTAGCAGAACTGACATCACCTTTTAGAACACCCTCTTCAGTAACAGCTTTGATTAGGTAGACTTCATCAGTATCTCGAATGGTATCAAGAGGCTTTGTTTCAAATAACCAACGGGTGCCTACCACATTTCCTTTCAGTATCTCTTCTTTTGTAAGTGTGGTCACTTCATGATAATGTCCTTCTTTGTCTTGGATGGCATAAAGTGGCTGAGATTCAAACATCATTGCATAATTTTTAACATCTCCTTTCTCCTCATCCTCACAGATTATTCTGTGCAGCTTTTTCATTTCTGACTCAGAAGAGATCTCTTGGATTTTATCTAAGGAACAGGTCTCAAAAACAAATCTGCCTTTATCCACATTGCCTCCCTGAATATCAGTTACAGTGCGCGTCTCTTTTACTTCATCTGGGTTTTCATGGATTGTATCTATTGGTTGGTTTTCAAAGAGCCATTTACAGTTTCCTACATTTCCTTTCTTAATGTCCTCAGCCTGGTCTGACCTCAGTTGGCGCATGAATTCCTCCGAGGTTGAGGTCATGGCATCAGGGGCCTGGTTCTCAAACATGTATTTCATTCGTGATACATCTCCAGACTGGATATCAATCTCAGTCAATTGCTTAAATGTGCATCCGTCCTCTCCAGTGATGTTTTCAATGTTATCGGTCTCGAAGAGGAAGCAAGCTGCATGTACATCTTTTCCCTGAATGTCTTCTTGTTTTATAGTGCACATTTTGAATACAGTTTCAGATTTATCTTTGATGGTATCAAGTGCTTGAGTTTCAAAGAGCCAGGTGCAGGTTTTGACATCGCCTTTATGAACCTCATTATTTCCAACTTCACTCTTGAGCTCAACCTTTTCATACAGAGCATCCATCGGTTTGGTCTCAAATAGCCACTTACAGGTCTTTACATCACCTTTCACTATATCAGTTGTCTCTTTAATAACGCACTCTTCATCTTCAATATTGCTAAAGTATTTGATGGCATCAAGAGGCTGTGTTTCAAAAAGCCATTTAGCTGTTTTGACTGTACCTGTTTCGACCTCTTCCTGAGTAATCCCTTTAATGACTTGGTACTTGCTTATACTTTCATCAAACTGGTCAATAGGGCAGGTTTCAAACATCCACTTAAAGGTTTTCACATCTCCTTTCACAATTTCTTCACGCCTCACAGTTTTCACTTCATGATAATGGCCTGAACTATCCCGCATGGCATAAATTGGTTTAGATTCAAAAAGCTCTTTGTTGGATTGTACAGAGCCTTTGGTGACACCATCAACTTGAATTCTTTGACTTTCATCATATCTGTTCATATCATATGTTTCAAACATTTGCATGTAATTCATTACATCCACTTTTTCAATATCTTCTACATTCACTGTTCTTGTTATTTCTTTTTTTTCATCCCTAATTTGTTCTAGTGGCTGGCTTTCAAACACCAGTTTCTGAAGTTGAACATCACCCTTCTCCTCTGCAGCTGTCACCCTTTTTTGGAGTTTTCCCACTTCTGCAAGTTCCTTCAACTCATCTTGTGGAACGGTTTCAAAAAAATGTCTGGCACTTTGAACATCCCCTGCAATAATTTCTTCAGTACTCACAGGTCTGGCATTCGAATCATCTTTTAATGTGTCCATAGACTGAGTCTCAAATACCCAGCAATTCCTGCGTACATCACCTTTGTAACTTTCTTCATCCATCTGTTCAATATTAATCATTTTCATCACTTCCTTCTTTTCCTCTCTGATATCTTCAAGTCTTTGGTTTTCGAATAGCCATTTTTGATGTTTTACATCCCCTTTCTCTTCTTCCAAGGCAGCTATTTTCATTAGCTTTTCCATGCCATCGTCTTCATTTTGTTTGTCCTGTAGGGGCGGACTCTTCAATATCCATTGTTGGTGTCGTAGGTCCCAACTGTCTTCATCATTTGGCACTTTCTTCTTCAGCTTTCCCACCTCTGGCAGTTCTTTCAGTTCTTCTAATGGTGCTGTTTCAAATAAATGTCTGACTGTTTGTACATCACCACCAAGAATTTCAGTGGTAATGGGTTTGGCATTGGAATCATCTTTTAGAGTATCCATGGGCTGAGTCTCAAATACCATGCACTGTTTTCGAACATCAGCCCCCAAAATATCCTCTTTTCGGTCTTTAATTACCTTTTTCCATTCTTCATTTGAAAAGTTCAAAATTTTAGTTTCAAATAACCATTTTCCTCTTTTCACATCACCTTGAATATTGTCTTCCAGTAAAATACTGGAGATAAGCCTTACTTCAGAAGTGTCTTTGTTGATTTTCTCTAGAGGTTGTGTCTCAAAAAACCACCGGGATGTTTTGACATCACCTTTCTCTGTCTCTTCACGGCGAATACAGGTAATTGCCACTATTTGACCTGAGTGCTCCCTTAAAACACACATGCACTGGGTCTCAAAGTGCCAGACAGTTATCTTCAAATCAGCTTTAATCTCTTCAATGACAGATTTCAGACTTAGAAGGTGCTTTTCATCCACGGTTTCAATATCACCCAGAAAATCCATTCCCTGATTTTCAAAAATGTACCGCATAGACTTCACATTACCATGGGTTGCTTCTTGTGTGAAGACAACCTCTTTGGTTTGATCATAATCTCCATGCATTTTATTCATAAAGTCCATTGGCTTTGTTTCGAACAACCAAGCTGCTGCACGTACATCTTTTTTCCCTATTTCATTGAGGGATGATTTCTTTGCAGAATAACTAGTCTCTAGCTCTAACATGGGTTGAGTCTCAAACAACAAAGCAGTGTTTTTCACGTCACCTCCGGCTATGAAATCTTGCTGAGTTATATTTCTGCCGTCCTTATCGTCATCCGAGTTTTTGATGCAGTCAAGAGGTTTATTCTCAAACATCCAGCGCATAGACTGTACCTCACCTCTCAGGATTTCATCCCATTCCAGATATTCTCTTTCTGGGCTCCTGTTAGGGCTACTACCACTGTGTTCAAATTCATGTAAGGTATCCCGTACATCACCTACTATCTCCTCATCTATGTCCATCTCGTTTAACTCATTATATAAATCTTGCTCTAGGTCTTTCCTAACATCAGGGTGAATGTGCTTGCATAGACGCTTCACTTCCAGTAGTTCTCTCTGTTTAGAATATTGACCTTTGTGAATGATGTGCTTCTTTAGAGGTGGTGGTTCAGGGGGCTCTGGGAAACCTATGTCTTCAGGGAGATTCTCCAATAAGTCTGGTGGTGGAGGAGGTAAGTAATCATAAGGAAAGTCTTCATTATCATCATCATTAGAAGGCACATATCCCAAATGCCCTGCATCTGTTCCTGAAGCTTCTAATGTATTATTTGATAGGACAGACACATCCCCCACAATGGCCTGATGGGATATGTTTACATCTGAGGGCTTCTGAGAATAGCTGACTTTATGTTCAATCTTTTTTAAAGGGAAAAAAATGGATTGAATTATTTAGCATTGGTATTTAAACCCATTTTAATGATAGATTGGGCAATCAAGTAACAAATTGATAAAGATATAAAATAAAGTTCAAAGTGCACAGTGAAGAAAAAATCGATTCCATAATGGTGATATTCCCAAACAGAGTGGATGAAGAAAATAATGATAAAAGTTTGTAATTACCTTTATTTTCTTATTTGGAGCAGCTTCCTCAATGGTTTTCTCAAACTGCCGTGCCAGTTCTTTGGCTGAGAGTTTTGGATAATACTCCTCTTCTTCTGCAATACACAAATTAGCCCAAATGGAAACTATTAAATAATAATAATAATAATTATATATATATATATATATATGAAATCATACATTGTTTTATTGCTATTTTTAATAACTTTTAAAGATTTGGTGTTTTTTTTTTAGTCCTACTTTTTAAAAGTACCACTAGGAAAATTCCTGTCTTAACTTAAGAAATGTTATTCTAGCACTAATTGGTGGCAAAAGTCCCCAGTGGAGGTTCCTGATCTCCGGATACTGTCTGTGCATGATTTGTGGTTGCACGATGTCCTGCGATGGCTTGGCATCTCAGCCAAGGCCCCTTATGGCCAGTGTTTCGGGGTTGGTGTCGTGCTGAGTGCAAATTTCACCAGAATAAATTGATTACTTAAGAATGTTTGCTTTAATTTATCACTGTGGCAATATAGACCAATTAGAAAAAGAGAGTGCATTTGAATAATGCATAAAATGTAGAGCTAAAGATCAATGTCATTCTTTCTTACCATTCTCTTCATGATGGTTTTCAACACTAGAGGCAACCTCCTGGTGAATGGTCTGATAGGGAAGCTGTTGAAAAATAAATATAACTAGATTAAGTGCTAAAATATAAACCATATTTAGCCTTAACCATCCACCCATTTATCTAGGAACCTCTTTAGTACAAATAGGGACCAGGGAGGCCAGTGGTGGCCATTCAAGGCCAATTGTTAACCATTGTAATTATTCCTGGTAGACCCTGGGTCAACATTCACATCCGCATTCACACTACAGGCAATTTGCGAGTCTTTGGACTATTGGAGGAAACAAGAGGACCTGGCGAATTTTATGCTCACGACCCCGTAGCGGGAACCAAACTATTGGAGATGCAAGGCGACAGTTCTAACCACTAAGCCACCGTGCCACCATTCAGCCAACCAAAAAAATCATATGTTTAATTCTACTGTAATGTATGTACCTGTTAGTGCCAAAACTCAGCAGATATTGTGGTTCAGAGTCATGGACAATAAAGTAGCACTGTTTAGGCTTGTGTCGCACTGAAGCTTCCACAGGAGTTTTAAAGGAGGTCCAACTCCAACATTTGGTATATCTTTCATGTGTCAGTGGTGTAGTAAATAGGCCAAACATTAATGTTCCTCTGGGGTGTGAATTAGAGTGCTGAGATTGCCTGTGTAGCTTGTGCATACTGCCTTTGTGGATTAGTCATTAGGGGTATTTCTAGTTGAGCATTTATCCCTTTCATCCTGATGGTACACTCCCCCTTTAATTCCCTTTTTCACTAATAATTCACATGAGTTTGACACTTCCTACTGCAAACCATGCAGCACCAGCTTATGGACATGCCGTAAACTATAACACACTATACCAACCGAACCCTATTGGGTTTATAGTATTCACTTGGGAGTGATAGTTATGTTTAAAACACACGTTCATATACAAATCAACACAAATGGAGATATTTACAGTTCTATTTGTTTGCACATCAACAACAACTCTCTTTATGTTATTGGTCTTAATCTTTTAAAGCCTTGATCTATTAATATAATTATTAAAACACATTTTTCTTCTCTCCCATGAGTCCAAGCAATCTCTCTCTCTCTCTCTCTTTCTCTCTCTCTCTCCATCTCTCAGCCAAAATCTTCTCTACTAATCCACAGATAATTAGAAATAACTCCTACTCTGTCAATAATCAATTCTAGCAAGACTAATTAATGTTCTAATAGCATGTGTCATCGTGAACAAGAGAGATGGCCCTTTGTTAATGAGAAGCATGCAGTGACATTGCACAAATCTGAATGAAATCTCCATTCCAGGAGTGTCACCAGCAGCCAGCAGATCTGGCTTGTAAATAAATAAACAGTTTAATTTGTTATCAGGCACACATAATTCACATAGAGCGAGACAAAACAGGACAAACTGGCAGAAATGCATATTTCAACATAAACTCCCAGAGCACTTTAGCTCCAGTTGTTGCATTTGTAAAAATAATAGAAGTGAAAGCAGCTTTTAAAGCCTCCACTCTCTTTCTGTATTCAGCCTTATCTTTTCTCTAGAGTTGCACGTCAAACCCCTGCAGGGAGCGGGGCATGCAGGAAGAAAGCACTGGTGTGGATGGATGGCTTGAATTTGGATAGGCAGGGTAGGATTTTCCAGGATTTGGGTCTCTTGAGTCTGCTTTTACATTTTCTATCTCTTCCTGCTAGTCATTCACACAGGTGCTGCATGCATGTCATTTGCATATGTGAATACTAGAAAGATTTATGCGGAATGCTTCAACAGCACTTCATTTCAGATGCATTGTTCTTTGATTTCTGGGGGGTTTCCGTTTTGTTTTATTATCATAACTTTTTTCATAATTTCCTTCATTATAATTTAAAGAAATAAAAGAAGAAACTTTTATGACATTGCAGATACATTATGTGTTTAAACTATTGTAAATTATTTAAAAATTACCTGTGAAGATCTGTGTGCATTTGAAAACTGTGTAACTGTGCAAGTGGCAGACTTCTCTTCCCTCTCAAACTGTCTGCGAATGCTGGCTAGTCCTCCAGGCACAGAACAGACATCAGCCTCCTTTGTAACCTAGTGAAATGGACATAGGCAGACAGACAAACACAGAGAGAGAGAGAGAGAGAGAGAGAGAGAGAGAGAGAAAATCACACATTTTTGTATAGTGGGTCACACCATTTTTCTTTACTGTCACAAACAACTAACCTGAACTGCATAACTGAAAACTGAGCATAGTAATGTAGGGGACAAAACAGATGCAAAGTTGCCATGTAGGGGACAGAAACAGTGTATGGGGCACAGATAGCCTATAGGAGGGCAGAGATGGCCTGTATGGAGTAGAGGACACCTATAGGAGCATAGATGATCTTTACTGGTCAGAGGGAATCTGTAAAGGTCAGAAGTGCTCTGTTTGGGATGTAGGTGGTATATAAAGGGCAAAGATGACCTACAGGGGTAGAGATTGTGTATTAGGAGAAGGATATATGTGTGTTAGACAGGAGCCTATAGTGTGCAGAGGTGATGTGTATGGTGCAGGGGTGGCATGTAGCGGGCAGAGGTGGTGTATTGGTGGCAGATGAGGTGTGTAGAAGGCAGAAAGGGGCCTAATTTCTAAATCTTTAATTTCTAAATTCCCTTCACAGGTAATTTCAAAAAATTCTTTTTTTTTTTTTTTAAATAAATAAATAAATACATTTTAAAAAAGGGGGCGTGTGTTGGGCTGAGACGGCCTATACTGTAAGTGGCAGAAGTGACCTGTATTGTATAATCGTTTTAAAAGCACTGCAGTAAGATAAAGGAAGTAAAGTAAGAGAGAAAGTTAACAAACCAGGTTTCTATAGAAGTGTGTATATCCTAAACTGATCAGCTGTCATCACATTGCATTCTTAAACCCTTGCAAAGCTATCAAGCTTGATTGTCAAGAATGACAATTGTTAAAAGCGCTATACAAATAAAATTTAATTGCCTTGAATTTGATATTAGGGGCAACAACCAAAAAACACTTTTAAATTTCCTGTATCAAGACTGAAGTCTTTAGTTAAATGCAATTATTTTACAGGCAAAGTCTCGCAAGGCCAAATGAATTTGTCCAAAAAGGAAAAATATTTAATAGTAGAAACAGCAGGTCTGTTAAAAATCACTTATTAACAAGGTTGTAAGGATTTGGGCCATGAACGGAGATCCAAAAAATAATCTTTATGACAGTAATAAGGGAAAGTGATATATTTAAAATAAACAACTTATCCAAATTTTTAATATCCATATTTCTTTTTCCTTTCTCCCTGTCTCTCTTGCATATCTTGATTTCAAAGATCTCAAACAGTTCATTTTACACTGTTCTTAATAAAGCTAAGGTAGCATACAGTAGGTCTTATATTTTTTTTGTGTCACTTTCAACAACAAAGGAAGTGTTTAACAATTCTTTCAATTGCAACTGCTAAAAACCCCTCCTCGTAATCATCAGCCTCATCATCATATAGACAATTCTCAATTTATTCCAATTTCAGTTCAGTGCAGTTTTGGGGGAGAATATACTTTAATAACATGTGTGTATGTCATAAACACTGGGTTTAAACAGCAGTGCTGTATTTGGGTGTGTTTGTGAATGTGTGAGCGTGCATACCCCATTGGAGAAGCCTGATGTGCCCTGTTTGGAGACTTCTGCCTGGTACATGGCCATGCGATTCTTTAAAGGGATAGGTTCAGATTGAGACCTGCTCCACTGCTGCTCTGCCTCCGCAAGATAGCCAGTCCTGGGTACCACTACACTGCCTGCAGCTACACACACATACACAGACCAAACCAACAACACAAACTTAGTGCAAAGAGTCCACTTCTAGAAACCCAATACACAACTATATACAACGGATCTCAGCTTTATACAGCGAAATATTTTTAGTGGTGAGACCCTCCATGATAAACAACAACAACAACAACAACAGTTAAATCGGGAATACAAAAAAGTACCCATGTGGAACAAGTGATATATATCATAACATATAAATAACACATATAACACTATGTTACATCATGCTCTGTGCCATGGTCCAAAATTAAATATAGCCTCACACCATATGAGGAGCTCATATTCTAAGAGGCAGAGGATGCTTACAGTACATCCTTATCTATGCATTTATCAGCGGTTGTTGGGTGTGAGGCAGGCGAATGTTCACCTGAACAATATCTCATTTTGTCAAAGCACCATAATGTGCAGAAGTTAAATCTTGACCAGAAAACAGACCCACTGTCAGACATACTGTATCTAAAGGCATGTTATTCTACAGTATGTTGTTGGCATACAAAGCCACTTTTTTACTATAGTCAGGGTTCACTTGCGTCATGCAAGATCTTGCCAGGTTGGAATAAGACTCCAAGTGATTAAGAATGTCTTTCTTCTTAATATATTATTTAAATTAAATATATATTCAAATCAATTGTACAGTGTTGCACTGACAGTTCAATTAAACACGTGAGATTATAGATTTATGTCTCGCTGCCTGTTGTAAAACATCATTACGATAATGAACTGTTGGCAGCGCGACATTTCTATACCTTTTGTGCAAACACACACACACACACACACACACACACACACACACACTGGATTATTCTTATTACCTGAGCATAGTGTAGGCTAAAGGTAAGCCCAGTCAGACAATCTGTTTATGCATACCCTGTTCACAAATGTACAGCGTGAGAGAAAAATGTCTTGTGCTAAAGCAAGCCAACTGGCCTGACTTTCTCAGTAACCAGGTGTGACATTGTTTTTGATCTGACATGGTTCTTATAATAAGAGTGCAGTTCTACAGCTTGTGCAGTTCTTTCATATTAGCTCAATGCCCAAACATTGTTTACTCTTTACAGAGAATTTAAAACACGTGTTCTACGTGGTTATATTCCAGTCCTGTCCTTTAATATTTTCCTTTTCAAATAACAGTATAAACTAACATTTAAATGCATTAACATCTAAATCAGGAATGCAGTACTGAGGAATGCACTTCTGCCAACATGATTTGTGTAACAATTTTTTTATATTTCAGTTATTCTCGAATAAAAATGAAATCGCTGGGGTATAATTTCAGAAGGTGGTTCGACAAGTAATATGCCGTAAATATAAAATTTGTATGAGGAAAGTGCTCCAGATTCCTTCTAGTAATAGCATGTGTAAGAAGACTTCCTTTTGCCTTTTTTGTCCCTCCTCCAACACAAGCATGTTATTAAAGATTTATAAATATGATTTGTGTGTAGACAAATTTCTCCTCATACAAATTTGATTCATTCAAATACTGCAATATAATGCAGTCGAATAGGTCCAGTTGTAATAAATTGTTCATAGTGGCATGTTGAAAGCAATGCATAATTAGGTTGCCACAATATAGAGTAATTAATTATGGTGCTACCATTTTTTCATTTCTTAAAAAGCTGCTTTGAACACAGTTCCTTTACTGGAGTTTAAGACGCAAATTGTGGTTAGCTTCCTGTATGTTTATATTATATTGTCTAGATACATCATAATAAAATAATAATATTAGTAATAAATCAAAGTGAGGTGACTGGGCACTCTTGGAAAAAGAGGTCAGATATACAGTCTATAAGAAAAAAATGCTTTAGGAACATGACAACCACTTTCTTTTAAAAGTGTACTTTTTGTTTTTAATAATATGTTGACTAGTAATCAAATTGAACTTATATGTCATTGGTACAGTAGCATCCAGAGACAAAATGGTTACCTGATAAAAAGTAGTGACAGTGTTTAGCATAGCGACATTATCATTATTTCTCATGTCAGAACAATTCAGAAAAAACCTAGGTTTTTAGACAGACAGGCACTTACGGAGTAGGATTTTCATGTCTTGCTTGGGATTTAAATGTCTAGTCTATTTCACTCTCTATTCTTTCTCATAACTCTCCAAATAATATTAAAGCCAAATCATTATCTGTTCCACACTTTACACAGGACATGGATAGAATGGAGTGTTAGAGTGTAAATAAGGACTTGAAGGACCCTTAAAAAAGTTGCGATTCCATGCGGTGCACACAATTTTTATAAAAGACCTGCACAGTGCTTGAAACACATTTGCTCATCTTGTTGGTACATTATGGCGTCCCTGGGTCTAGGCCCATCTTTGCCCTTAAATTAGACCCACTGGCATCAGAGGCATGTTGGAGAAAAGCAATTAAACTGTCAGGAGAAATGAGTCTAGTACATTGCATGGCAGAAAATAAATGTAAAAAAAAAAAAAACACTGACTATTCTACTACATAATATAAAGCATTTTGCAATGTCCATAGATGAACATGAACATGGAGGTTCAGAGTCACTGACATTTGACCTGAAAAGGTCTGTTGTGTCAAAATGTGTCAACAGTTCATGACTATCTTGTGACAAGTAATGTTCAGTTGAGAGCTCACATAACAGAAATGTGAAGTAATCTAGGCGCCACATAGCTGCAAAAATATATCTATCTTATTTTAAACCAGTGCATCAAGACTCAGGTTTCCTTTAGAGGAGCAGACATGGGGGAGCCTGCAAGAAGTTAAAACTGAGAGTTTGCTTAACTGAGCTGTGGGTGATCCCAGTTTCTGTAAATGATTAATACTGCACACATAAGTGAAAAGAGGAGGCACTAAAACATAATTAAAATGCATCACACATTCGTAATAATGCACTTTGATCATTGAGAAAATAATAATGCTTGCAGTATACAGTACAGATCTCAATATTGACACAACACAAGATTGTATTACAATGGTTACGACACTGAAAAACTGCATTTCATTATAATCTGTTCAGAATGGCATTGCATAATGAGCAATTAAGAACTCTAGAATTAGTGGAAAGTTAGAGAAAAGAATAGACAATAGCCAAGAATTAATAAAGAAAACAACCATTAAGGATTAATACTGATATTGTATTTTATTAATTTTATGTATATATTTTATGCTGTGAATGTTTTATGTTGTCAGACAAAACACGGGTTATGCACATACATGAAGGACCCAAACTGTATTATCGCATGCAACGTTATTCCTTAAATATCAATGCGTAAAGTATCGACTTTTTTACTAAGAGTGCCAAACAAATTCAGTGTTTTGTAATTGAGTCGTCATATATGTATAGTTTAAAAATGGAACGTATCATTGGTGTACTGTATATACAATGCTCTCCATAATGCGTAACTAGCTTGTGAACATCTCAAAGCCATTTCAAACTACAGAGATAATAGTCTTTGCTTTTACTACATTACTACTTGCAAGTTTGCTTTGGAAGACCATAAGCTAGTTTTGTATAACTAATATATTTTACATGATAATTCATCACAATGCTGAACTAACTCCCAGTGAGTGAAACTACTTAGAGGCTACCCAAAGTTGATAAATTGCATCCAAATTTACATTTAAACTAAAAAAGGCATCTTTATGGTGCATCCCTTCTTATATATCAGTTTTATCAAATATAAAAGTATTATGGCAATCCTGTACTGCTTAAATAGAACAGATATTGTGTTTTACTATGATCTAGTAAGCAGCTCAGTATGGTGCATTTCAGACAGGCAAGACAGTCTGCCTTCAATCAAACAGGTTGTTAAAATGCCAGCGTAACACAAACCATAGAGCAAAGGAATATGCATAATTCTAACAAGTTTGTGAACTTTTAGCAGTTATATTGTACCTTATCTACTGAAAACACCTGTGTAGTTTTCCATTCTCCTAGTGTAGTAGGGAATTGATTAATGCATTAGCCACCCCTGGGTCTTTCAGACCAGAAAACCTGCACTTCATTCAATAAACACACCACACATTTACACAGTTTCCATTCCAAAAGAGCTACAAAAGTGTTGCCTGTCTTTGTCAGACTGAAAATAAAAATACGCTCTTATAAATAACTATTGCATAATTCAACATCAAACAGATTAGTTGTAGATACTGACTCACCAACTTTGTGTAGCTCTAGCTTTAATGGACAAATGTGAAGTGTGACAGAAATCCACAGATTGGGACAGTAGAGCTCAGCCTGGCCTGCAGGTCACCTAATGTGCCAACAGTCTTGCCAATCTTGCTGTGGTGGTGGAGACCAGCTCCTCCAGCAGCCTCATTACGTTATCTCTGTCCAGCAAGCACTGAGGGACAGCTGGTTTTATTTCTGAGCCCTCTTCTCTTCTGACTGCACAATCCAACATACTACCACTGAGGCTTTTTTTAGAGCTTTTTTTTTAACACCTTCCATATTCAGTCCCTGAAATTCCCTTGTCTGGACTTCCTGCCCCGCTCGTTCTCTAATAAATCACCACATGTGTTTTGTCAATAGAGATGACATAATACTATGGATGGGTTGAGTATAAAAGCCAATAATGATGTTTTACAGAGGTCCCTGACCAAGTCACTTCTATCTTTTATGGGAGTGTCAAGATGTACTGTATCTGTAAGGGGCATGTGCGGCTGCAGGTTTTCATTCCAACTAAGGAGGAGCCAGCATCTAATTAAATAGGTGGAATCAAATGTGGTTAAAAAAAACTCCAGACACGCTGATCATTTGGCAATAAGTCTAGACACACCTGCAACAACTTGTTTACTTATGCTTGATTAATACATTTCCATCGACAGCCAGCTGCAAATGACTGGTTATTGCTTCACTCCTTAACACAGTAGGCTGTTAAGCTTCATGTGACGTGTTCTTTTAGATTTGCTTACAATGGTGTCTCCATCTAGCATTTGAAATAGCATTAAGCTGCCCTGTTCAGACACTGTCTCAAAGCCCACACAGATCCCAGTGGAACAGATCCAATAAAGAAAGGTGTTTCAGATTTTTAATAGGGCCACTTCTATAATAAATGCTCTGAGTGGGTTCAAACCGAGCACCTGAGACCCCTGAGGCCAAGAGAGAGGAAATAGGTTGTCCTTTAAGTCTCAGCTGGATGTTCAATGGCCTAGACTACAGTATCTTTTCAAAGTCCTAAAAGGAAAGGAATTAGTTAGTAATGCCATCAGGTCTGAAGGTCTATAGTGAAGACCTACAGTAGTGTACACCTCTTCCCCTGTTCCTTTAAGCAAAGTTTGATTTATGCTCCAAGTTTCATAATAAAACAAAAACCTTTAAATACCTCCCATATTTTAGAGGGAAGGGGACGGGAACCATGTAAAATCAAGAGAAAGGAGAGAGTGTGCTACTGTAGGTTTAAAATGAATTAAAGAAAGAAGAATTGTTTGAAATGTTTGCTGTGTTCTGATACACTTAAGTTACTGGCTGAGAGAGATATTACACTGGCATTGGTTGATGGTGATTGATGATCTTTGTTTATTGTCAGGGAAAAGAGCATATTTAACCATTTGGCCAGGCACCCAGTGTCATGTACATCCCTTACATCAAAAGAACGAAAGTCATTAACATGGAGAAGATAGAGAGGAAGCCTATGGAGAAACAAGGACAGACAGATGATAGGAAGCACATTAACATTTTTCAGGGAGAACAAATTATTATCAAATAAGGAATGAGGAAGTGGAACAAGTGGGACACTGCCCTAATAAAAAAAAAAATACAAAACCAATGTGTGAATTTTACTTAATTGAACTAATCCTTAAATCAGTATATAAAAAAGAAAGGAAGGAGGTAGTGGTGGCTTAAATGTAATGGCCTGCTCATTCACCTGACCATAACCCAAACGCTTCATTTGCTCCTGCTCTGGAAGAAATTGGGTTGAAAGGTTTAAAAGAGGGGTCCAACTAGCTCCACAAGCCTGTAAGATTTCCTTTAATAGCCATAACAGCGTGCCTGTGAGGAATGGCTGGGGAGAAAACAACTGCACAATTTAACATCTGCTAACAGATTTAATTAAAAAAAGCTGATGTTGTTAATATAGCATGTGATGAATTGGCATACTATCCAGGAGTATTAAAGATAAAATACCCTAGATTGTATTCCTATATAATAATATAAAAAGTAACAGAATAGATATTAATATATAGCAATTTTATATTACTGTATAATATTGTAGTGTGTATTTTAGGAGGTAAATAACTGGATAAATTTAGGAATTACAATGTCATAATTCATTTGTGGTCAGAAATGCTCAATAATAACTATACGTTTAAATAAGTGCTACTACTACAATAACTGCTTTCATAGGCCATATAGTGCAGCGATTTTTTTATTTTTTTTGCTTCAGTCTTGGGAGTTTCTGCCTTTCTTAAACGAAATGCACCTATTGCAAATGAAAACTTATATATATATATATATATATATATAAATGATAAATGATTAACTTGTGATAGATCATGTAAAATAATGTCACGCTAATTGATTATGGTTTTCATGCTCTATTTACCACCTGCCAAATCCCTCCCAACAACCAGTTTACTCCTAACATATGACAGCTACCACCTGGTAAGGGAGAAGGCTAATGTGCTTCCTTTGAGACTTGTGAAGCCAGCCAACCATATCTTTCTTAACTGCTGCTCATGCTGAATCACAGGGCAACACAACATAGCACTATCTGCACTTATCCGCCTACATGAGCTCACAGACGCTCACGATCAGCTAGTGTTGCTGTAATTGGCAAGGGACTGAATATGCCCTCCATCCCACCCAGAAAGCATGCCCAATTTTGCCCCCTAGCTTCGAGCCAAGGATGGCTGGGACTGTAGGTTGAGATTTGACTCTAAATAAGGTGAACATTTTTGGAGAGCCCTTATAATTTCTTTTTTCATTAAAATGTTTATTTATTACATTTTTTTTCTAGCCATTGCTTTATTTCTAATCAAATTTCTTGGAATCTCGTTAACCCTCTGAAATAAAATGGGTCATGCTCTTATTAGTTACAGGTTTTATTATGTTCTCAACAGTTATTTTATCAATAAATAGTACTTTCAGTTACCTACAGACATTTTAAAACAGACACTATATTTTTAGAGTTAAGGCAGTACCAACTATAGGAAGCATTCTTTCCACATACTTCATAACTGCAGCCATTGCTTCTGGCCCTCTTTTTCCTGTCAGCATCCTTTGATGGTTAACACTGTAGTGAAGTCATGCAGAGACTCCAGCCAAGTGTATTATTTTAACCATCCCTCTGTCACTCGTACCCACTTCCCTTGTCTCCAAACAGCTGTCTGTCTTTACCACCCTCACTGTGGACCCCTCTCTTTTCTCATCACTCTCAGTATCCTTCACAGAAGCTCAGTTGTGACTTCCATTACACCCTCTCTGAGCTGTTACATATGACTGCTGACATGGAGGAAGAGGAGAGACACAAACAGTGAGATGGAAAATGAGAAGGAAGTTATCACAACAGATAATAATGAACTACTTGCTTTTCACTACATTGCATTTAGCTAGTCAGTCACTTTTACACACAAGGCCATCAGAGGTCAAGGTTCAGATAACCTTTTACTGAAGATTGAATAGGTAGTGACAAGGGCTGGGCTCTGCATTGAATCCTGTCACTGTAGCATTATTGAGCTCCTAATTTACTGCCCTACAGACATAAGCTGCATACAGTAGATGTTTGTGTTTAGTATTTCTCACCAGCAGCACCAGCAGCATCACAGTTAGTGACTGACATATGCAGCAAGGTGTTAGACACATTATTTCACAGCTGATTTTAAATAGGGCTTTATAACTCATAATAAATATTAATATATTTGATCCCTTCTAGATTAATGCTGCAGTGGATCCATTTTTATGAAAGCAGATTATTGCATCTTGATTAAGAATTAATTTTAAACAATTCCAGAGTTGCGCCATGAACACTAGGTAACTAGTAGTGTATAAATGTACTGTAATCATAGGTCAAATCTTTTAGGAAAAGGATCCACCACAACCAGGAAATATTACCTCTGTGATTTTGTCACAGTGATGCAGCGCATGTCTGTATATCTCAAAGATAAGGTTTTTGTAACTAAAATGGTGGTAAATTACCAAATACAAATCATCTTCTAAAATGCATTCATAACATGTATGAGAACTTTATTCATATATGTTCTTGTTTTTCTACTTTGGTGATTTTTTGCAGTTACAGTATAATGGTAGAAGAACAATATATAAAGCTAAATTACTAGAGAAGCTCTAAACATAATCTGATATACTGTATGCTACCTGTAGCTAGTATTCTCAAAAAAAACAACTTTAAAGTGCATATATACTTGTGTATCTTTGTCAGCCTTAATAAAAAAAAAAACAACACTTTTTTCCCCGAGACCCCGCCCCCCTTCTTGGACTATAAATATAAGTATTTATAGTCCAAGAAGATTTTGCATGACTTGTTAGTGTTGCCATAATCAGATTGCCATGGAAGCAAGTGGGTATAGATATTTCCTCTTGGGCACAGCATACTACAAAGCAATGGCTTTTTACTTTGTACAGTAATGTATAAAGATTGTGATGTGGTTATACTGTAAGTGACTGCAAGTGATGAAGCAATTATTCAGAGGGTAAACAAACCAAATGTAGATTGATGAAGAAGTATATCAAAGAATGCTTAACATGGCCTCCTCCCAAACAGCATGATGCTGTTCATATTGCACAACACTGGTTGTTGGAAAATTAATATTAATTGATAAACTGATTAATAGATTAAAACTACTAACAAATTCTTTGTATCGCTTAATGTGAATGCCCTCTTTTTTAAATAATTTATTTTCTCTCCAACACACTTTAATATAAAATAAATTAATTATATATATATGTAAATGTGTAAGATAACTAAAAATAGGTGTGCATGTAAAATACCATGTTATGTAACTTTTCTCAGTCAGGTGAGCAAAAAAGTGAAAGCACATCAAGAAACAATAACAGCATCCTCTAGCCCAAAGTCCATATTTTACTACAATGAGAAAAAATAATTAGTGTAATAAATCAGCTTTAGTGTGCTATTTTAATTACTTTGTCATGGCTGTGCCACATAATTAGATTTGTAATAACAATTCCACAAGTATAATATATGCATGTAAATATCTTATATTACATTTTTTTTAATAGTGTCTTGATATTAAACTGACCCCTAAATGTTTTTTTAATTACCCCAGTGCATTTTTACTACAGCATTTATCATTGTAAAATCACGCAAACTAAATAATTATTTGTTGTGTTTTATAGACACAGTTTCTGTGCTGATGTACAGTGTTACAGTGTGCACAGACCATTCTTTTATGAAAGGTTAAATGTCCAGCTTCAAATCATATAAAAAAAAAACCTGTGACTGTGTAAAAAAAGAGAATGAAAAGAGGGGGAAAAAAGAAATAACACGATGCAACATCGATTCCCAGAACAATTTTTAGAAGGTTTACAAAAGGTCCTTGCAACTGTTCACAGATAAGGACAAGGTTTGCTCTTTAGAAGAATACAAATGTACTCAGGTTATTGTTAGAGCAGAGGTTGTGTGTGTCACCTCTTGACAACTGCAGCAATAGTGTGCAATGGTGTGTGCTGTCATTAGTCTTACAGGGTTTTGTGGGTTATTTGAATTCGGGCTTGACCTTTTCCATGACAGAATATAATGCACTGAATTCTGGGTGCACTGCAGAGCTGCTGTCTGAACAAAAAGCTTACATGGTTTAAGGAAAAAACTGCACGTGTTAACTATTACCATGACAGGCTCTAGTCTTATGTCTGCTTCACTGTTTAAACAGATTATTACAGTATGTTTGAATGTTTGTGTTTACTTACACCATATTAGCATTTATTTATGAATTAATCTATTGTTATTATTTCATTTGCATATCTTTCTAAATGATCATAATATCTTACTGTGTATGAACGTTATATAAAATACAATAAGATTTTATTGGTGTTATTGTCTAGTTGCGATATTCTTGACCTTGTTGTATGTCTTGGTCATTTTTTTTCTCCTGCATATCAGGCATTATGCAACCTAGTGCAAGCTGTTGGAGCACAAGTAAAGTAGATTTGGGGGAACTGAAATCACTGTATACAATTCCTGAGCAAAATTGTTTTGTAATCTGAACACTGTTAAGTGCCATGTCAGAAACAGAAATTTGTGTGTCAAGAAATAATGTCTGTAGTGTTCATAGCTAGTATGGCAGTGGATAAATGTGGTTACTAATAATTACAGCTATCTTGTATGACCAATGACACTAGCTGTTTAAAGTGGAGGCTTACAGTAGTGTAATGATCCATACCTAGCTCCACCCTTTCCATTCTCATTGTCTTTCACTGCATTTCTCATGAACAGCCTTTGCTTAATTTGCTTTGGTTTAACTGAGCAGTGCAATATTTTGGTGTGAGGAGAGTGAGGAGTGTCCTCTCTTCTCTTCTTCATCTCTCACCTCCCTGCCCATGTCCTGTCCTCCCCTCTTCCCTCCTCTGTGTTATTTTACCCAATTCTGTTCTCCTCTCTCACCTCAGGTCCTTTACGGTCCTCTTCTCCCTCCTCCTCCCAATTCTCTCATTTCCTCCGCAACCCACTCCTTCCCTTTTCCTGTATCTTCTTCAATAGTTTCCATGCTACCTGCCTGGCACTAAAGTGTTCCTCAGTTTTCCTCAGAGAAAAAAGTGCACAATTAGATCCTATTTGAAAGTCATGGTCACACTTAGTCATGACTCTATAAAGCCACCATGAAAAAGCTGTCCAGCTTTACCAATAAAGAATCAACTCACTGGGCTCACAGGAAATGTTAAAAAAACCATTAAACCATGCATAACTAATTGTACTTTAAAAGTTTCTTTTTTGTTCCTAGACTCCATGTGCTTGCCTGGTCATTTAAAGTAGTATTAGTAAAAGGCTATTAAGCATCAGTGCTGCAGTTCCTGAGAGGCTGTAAACAGTCACTTTGAACATAGACCAAACCACTACACAGCTGTAAGTAAGTGTTCTCCAGCTGACATGCAGCTGCTGGAATCTGCTCTATTCACTCTATTCTCTCACTGTAATGCTGTCAACATCCTCCTTTTTCGTCAGCCCACAGACATCACAGTGAAAGCCATCATTGACAATATGCAGTAATGCTTCTTTAACCATCTATTACAGAGACAGAAACAATTTCTTATAATAAAACTGAAATTATTAACTCTGTAAAGTATGTGCTCAGCCTATAGTACGTGTGGGAGAACTTCAGAAGTTTAGCCTAAAGTAGAGATCAGTTACAGTATATATATATATATATATATTTTATTATTAAGTTAAAATATATATTTAAAATTGGTCAATACAACACAGCGACAAAAAAAGACCCAGCCTGGGTTTTAATGACCAAATTCTTCTAAAAACTATTTTCCTGTCTACATGGGTTCAATTATATTAGATGTTGGATACTACCACTGTGGTGAATTTGTTAATGTACAGTAGAACACAGGGTGTCTGGTCTGAAAGCATGTGTTTGTGTTTGTCTCATACTGACTGGAATGTATCTGCCTTTATCATTTTTGTACACCACACTGTCAAAGCACCCACTTTTTTTCTGTATACCCTGCTGCATGGGAGGCCAAAAAAAATGTAATAAACACATTCAGGTCTCCAGGGTACAGTAAGTGAGGGGCAATCACAAAAGGAAATTGCATGGTTACTTATATATGTATTTGTCGCTGTTGGTAGCCAAGATTGCCAATCTATACTAACTAACTAACTAACTAACTAACCAACTAAATGAAATAAACAAATAAATAAATACAAACTAAAAGAGTCTAAAACATAACATTCATCATAAAATCTTTTTTTGTAAATATTCAAGCTGAAATCAAAACAGGGATAGATATCACCACTGAGCTTTACAATATAGAAAGGACATCATGCATATCTTTTATGTGACATGATTAAATCACAATAATAATCATTTACTACAATTACTGCCATGCTAGGAAGCTTTTTCTACATGGTATAAGCTGATTATCCATCATTAGCCTAAAAAATAAAAAGAAGGAATATAAAGACTCTCACAAGCAAATAAATGTGCTCATGTATGCCATGTCCAAATAATTCTGAATTATACTACTGGCCATACTACTGGTCTATTTTGCTCAACATGCGCTCTCAATCCACTGTTATCTTAAATATGCAACTCATTGGTGCAGTTTTCATCAGAAGGTTGGGGGTTAAAGCCCAAGCCCTGCAAAGCTGCCACAGCTGAGCCCTTGAACAGGGCCCTTTAAACCTGCCTGCTCCAGTAATGCTGTATCCTGACTGCCCCCGTGCTCTGACCCCTTCTTTCTAACTTCATTTCACTGTGCTGTAAGATACATAAATCCTAATCAATCAAGATGGTAGATGTTTACAACTCCTAATGTAAGGAGTGAATATGAAAAAACAAAACTGAAAATCCGGTGAGTGTGACCCAATTGATAAGAATTAGTAAGACTGGTGCAATAGTACACTGAAACAACCTGAGCAGGCGATCTTATGGTGCAAGAAAAATAGTAAATGAGCTGTCAATCCTTTGTATAAACTTCAAAATAGGATTGACAGCTCATTCACTAATTTGGTGCAGGATAAGATTGGCCGCTCAGGTTGTCTCAGTGCGTTATTGCACTAGTCGTTCTTTACCAAAAGATCTAGTAAAACACTAATGCTCATTTTTAGTCTGTAGTCTGTTGCTGTTATCTGATGCTGAGAAAGGAAGTGTAAATGGGGGACAAATATTGTCAAGAAACTAGCTGTCGTGATTGGCATCGTTAGTAAGCAAAAAAAGTAAACATGCCATGGCAATAGAGTATATCTGACTATGCTGTCTGTGATAGTGATTTCTATCCTTTTTTAAAATGCCTTGCCAGAAAGTTTCATGAGCCATTTGGTTGAGATGGTACAGTAAGTAAAGATGCTGTAGATCTTGGATCAACGAAAGAGTTGTCAGTTATGAAGGTAATGAGGAATGGTTTAGCACTACTTGTTTATGTGAGACACATGCATGTTTTACACACACAGGTTTAAATTGTGGCATGGAGACAGTTGTCAGAGTGTGCATGTTGTAGCCATAGATAATCTTGTGTTTTTTTGCAAATAAATAAGAAAACAGCAACATTGAGACATTATTGCAGGACCAACACCTACAGTATACAGGACACTAAGTCATTGCTGGGCCTGTGTTATTGTTATCACCAATGCTAGTTAGCTAGCTAGAATTGCTACAAAGCAACCTGTTAGCTAGCCTGAGGTGGGTGTACTGTAGGCCTGGTTTTATTACCATTCTTTTATTAAATGAAAGATGTTTTGCTGCCCCGTCATTTGTGTTAGTTGTCTTTAGCTAGCATTACTAAAGCTATTGTGTATAAGTATTGTGCTGCTGAAACACTACTGGCAATGTTTAAAGTGAATGTTTTCTTGCATGATATTATAGTAAATGCCAGTTTTTACCTTTTTTTAATCCTGGCAGCTATAGAAACTCATCCATACTAAGTAATGTGTGTGAACTAGCTTAACTGGCTACCTACAGTAGGACATATCTTTGCTCCATGCTGCATTTAAGTTTCAATCAAACCACACACCAGAGAGAATATGTATGATACCATGCCATTATTGTACATATTTTTATTCTCTTTTCTCATCTCAAAAACTATCTATGTGTTCTATGGCAGAAAGACCCTTCTGCCCATTTCCCATAAAGCCTGTTTTTTAAGGTGGGATGAGCACAAAATGAAATTATCTGAAAAAACAGCCCTTTTTGGATTTACCAAGATGGCCTGAGGTTTAATGTACTGTAATAGCAGTAAATTGTGTCTTTCATCTGAAATCATCAAGTCTCTGTCATTTTTGCTAGGTTGCTGCTATAGCAACCTTGAAATCCAGCATGACCATGTTTTTAAAAGCCGTCTCTCTCTAAAATCCTCAGGACGGTAAGCTAGAATGCTAAAAAGTCATTTTGAGCACAGTAACATACATCAGACCTTCAGGCTTCAAAAACAAGCTTCACTTTTGTCTCTGAAATCTATTTGCAAACCAAATGCTCCCCTGATATTGCCACTAGAGGAATTGTGGGTAGATTGTGGTAGGAAGGGAAAACCCTTCTCTAATCACCAGTGCAGTCAAGTCTCATTCTGGCTGGCTTTGTTTGCTGAAAACCTGTGACTAAGAAATTTGCCATGACAAAAGCGAGAACAATAGAAAATACACAGCGGATCTTTCAGGAATAATCTCCCCCTAGATCAAATTATAATCTGTCAGTGATTCTGATCTACTCCACCCACTCTTTGCAACTTCCTCTGTGAAAAATTCTTTTTACATGCTCTCAACAGTTCTAAAAATCACTGAAGTGTACAATATTTTCCTCTATTACAAAAGAAAAAGCACAAACTAGTCCAAGCACTTCTTTGTGACTCTTTGTACAGGAATGGTCCTTCAGGCTGAAGCGCTGATCTTTTTTTAAAACCAGCAGGATACGAAACAGGGTTATGGGGGTGGGTTCAACATAGGATCAAGGTGTGTTTCTCTGTGTGTGAGATATGTTTAGCAGGGTATTTTTCCAGTGCTGAAAAAGTAATCAATCTGTTTGGTGTACACTATGGATATAGCCAGTATCGCTTGAAAATTAATTAAATCTGTGTGATATGTGATATGATCAAATTCTACTAATCAGAAGGTTAAGTGTTTGAGACCCAGCATTCCAAAAACTTCTGTAAAGACCCACACAATATCTGAACATAACCGGAATCTACAGTCAACTCAAATTATTAATTTAATAAAAGATCTATGGATATTCTCATACATTGTTTGGCCAAAAAATTACAACGCAAACATTGTACCCAGTATCGTGTGCAGCTTTGGATCCTTGAGTCATGACTCCACAAGAAGGTGTGAAGGTGTCCTGTGGTTTCTAGCCCCAGGACTTTGGCAGCAGGTCCTTTGAGTGCTGTGTGTTGCAGGTTGGGCCTCTGTGGATCACACTTGTTTGTCCAGTACATTCCACAGGTGCTCTGACGGGTTGGGATTTAGGACGTTTTGAAACCGGGTTGGCAGTCTTGGGCTCTCTGCCGGGCTTTGGTGCACTGGTCGATCTGGAGCCTTTCAATAGTGGCCAGCATTGACTTTGTCAGCAATTCGTGCTGAATTGGTTTTTCTGTGAAATCAGACTGGATGGGTGGGCTTTTGGTCCCTGCAGGCATGAGTGTGCCTTGGGTGTGCTAATGATCCTGTCACCAGTTTACTGGTATATAATTAATAATCAATGTTAATGTGTGTGTTAATGTTATGGCTCATTGGTCTATACCATATCTGCAAACCACTGTATATCCTAATATCATGATTATGAGCTTACAATTTTAAAAAATTTTTAATTAACATGGTTGATCTATGAGAAAATTTACTTAGGTTTTTACTTATGGTTTGCCATGAACACATGTTCATGCTCTAGAGATTATATGTGTTTCACCTAGGATCTGCCTCCAACTCAATACTGCAGGAAACATATGCTTCTTCCTAGAAAATCTTAAACCATCTTAGACTTCAGAAACTGTTATTACAGATACAACTTCTATTTTATTTCCTAAAAAGTCAATTCATTTGATACATAGAGGTCTAGAGCTCACTATAAATATAAAAAAAATATATAACAGTTTTTTCAAATTTCAATGTTTGAACTTTTGCATTTATATTTTCTTCAAATTCCGTAATATGCTACTTTGCTTCATAGCTAACCCTCCTTATCATGTGACAGCTACCAATCCGTGAGGATGAAGACTAGCAGATTTTTTTGTCCAAGACATGTGACATAGTTTAAACTGCTTCATATGTTGCATCAAAGGACAACTAAAGAAATTCAGAAGAACAAAGCATTGATTATTCTTGGGCACACAGATTGCCTAGTGTCACTCTGATTGTTAAGGGAAAGGATGATACCATCCCTTTCCTCCGAAGAAAAGGACCAAATTGTGTCATGGATTGCTGTGGCACCGTCTTCTGTTGATAGGCCAAAAGCGTTTCTCTGACAACCCTTAGGAACTCTTTTAATGCAGTTCCAATGCATCATTTATATATTTAAAAAAAAGGTTTTATCTGTTCTATCTAGTTTTTTTACTATGAGGGAGCTTACAGGATACCGGTTAGCAGTGATTAATATTGTAAGCTATGATTCCTCAGCTGCCAACAGATCAGGTTGAGAGATTGAGGTGTATTTTATAGAGTGCCTTTAATGCATTAAAGACTGAGGAGATTAAGGTCTGATGCTTTGAGGATCACTTCCTCCTTTAATAGAAGTTAGATATCTGCATAGTATTTAACAATACTCATTAAATCTAAGTAAAATTGCTTCAGAAACATAAATACGCTTACCTACAGAGATCAGCCATAGCCTTAACATCACATAAACATTAACACATTAACATTGATTTTCAATTATATACCAGTAAATTGGTGACAGGATCACTGGCACTCAAGGGACCAAAAAAAACATGCAAGGGACTCATGCCCACAGGGACCAAAAGCCAAATAGACACCAGAACACCCAGTGCACCACATCCACACCACCAAGAGCCCAAGGTCATCCAACCTTGATTGAACACCCATAGAATACACTGAACAAACATGTCCGATCCATGGAGGCCTTACCTCACAAACCACAGGAATCAAAGGATATGCTGGTGCCAGTGGTCCAGAATACTGGGCACAATGTTTTGCATTATAATAGCAATATTATAGCTAATCGGTTTATTAAAAAAATAAAAACACTGAATAACCATGTTTAAGGGTACAAGACTGCTGAATCAAATTTGTGAATATCATATAGAGGATGTCTTAAATTTACATGGCAGGGCTTTTGTTATAAAAGCTCACTGGCACATGATGATTGACTGTGGAACTGGAGCTCTATTTTATTACCCTTGTTTATTGAGAGAGACAAGTAAATGTGTTGTTGTAAAAAAAAAAAAAAAAGAAAAAAAAAAAAAACAGCCAAAGCGCTCACTCTGTATTCAGCATGAGCCACAGGCTCAACATCAAAATACACAAAGAAAATAATAGTGGATGTTTATATCAATCTTCATCATGTGCATAAGTATTTGGGTATATTCATGAATGTTTTATATTCTATTTGTGTGTCTACAAAATGTCAAATGGTCAAGACCATTTGAAATTCAAGCCTTTTTTTTTTACTTCCTTTTACCCATTTTCTTGTTTTTTTCTTTTTTTTACCTGTAGCTGACTTTACTGTGCTCATGCTTCGGAAACATTTGCTCTTTTAGTCTGTCTATATTCATCAGACATACAGCTTTTCCCTCTTTCTATTCATTATGAGATGATATGATTTGCTGGCTGCAGGGTTTCATCTGGAATTCTTTGGCACCTCTGATGCTTGCAGTATCCTGGGAACCCTAGGAAGCCAATCACATGCAGCCCACGCAGCTCTGTAGCTGTAGGCTGACTAACAGCACAGACTGGTCCCAGCTCCTCAGTCTGTTTAGAGGAGACACGATTTTGTTTCCAATCAAACTGGGGAGAAGGTAAGAGAAGAGACCCAGTAGGCCACAGACAATTTCACTCTTACAGTATTTCTTCCTTTGTTCTTCTCTCTGATCACACATCCTCCTCTTCCAAAATGAAGTATGATAATTAGCACTGTTCTAAGCAGTTGAGCATTTGGTATGTTAAAAATAAAATCCGGAGTGAGTTTATATTATAATGATGATAATGTAAGTGCATTTTTAAAACAAAAGAAGAAACTTCAAAATCTATTCATTCATATTCATATTTTTCTTCAAAGCCCCAAAATTATGGAATAGCCTTCCAATTATTGTTCAGGCCCCGGGCACAGTCTCGGTGTTTACAGTAACTTCGACTTATTTAGCCAGGCCTTTTTTGAATAGTCTTGTCTAAGGTAAAGTTTTATGGTGAAATGATATATTTGGATGCTGTCTTCCCCGCTCTATTTGATCACTCAGGTTTTTTGATGGTGGAGTGACTGGTTGCTTTACTTTCCAGAGAGCCGTCATGTCCGTGTTTTCTTCTGGATCTACCTTTTAGGTATGCTGTCGTAGTTAGTCCTGTTGGAGTCCCTGATTGCACACTGCACTGCACTAAATTTACATTTACCTTATACATGTTACTGTGATCATACCTAACTGTTCTCTCTCTCTCTCTTTCTCTCTCTCTCTCTCTCTGTCCCTGTCTAACGCGCTGTCAATGATCCAGACCTCCTCTGTCCCCTGGTCTGACTCATCCTGGTGCCCTGCTTCTGGTTGGAGATCTCGTCGCATGTAAGCCCATGTGGTCTGCTTGGGGTGTGTAGGGTAAGTGTGGATGGTTCCAATTGACCATAAAGATATAGTAGTCTTGGACTCAGCTGATGCAGACAGCTTCTCCGATGGCTTGTGATTGCAGTTCAGGATTCCTACAAACAGTTTTGTATTTAAGCCTCCAATAACAAAAGTGGACTTCATATTAACTTAAACACCTCTTCTGTTATACTGTTGAACTTCCAGCCTCCTAACACACAGTATGACTGCAGATTAATCCTTGCTATCTGATATCACCCAAATGAGGATGAAATTCCTGTTGAGTCTGATTATTTTCAAGGTTTTTTCCTATTGTCATCTCATGGATTTTTGTTTTCTTTTGCCACTGTTGCCCTCGGCTGATCATGTTGACTTATACATATTTTTTTTCAAACATTTCAAACTCATTTTCCTAACTTTCTATTCATTCTGTAAAGCTTCTGTGTGACAATGACCATTGTTAAAACTAAATTGAATTTGTTCTAAATGAATATTCAGTAAACCCTTAATTCTGCTCAGGGTTACAGTGCGTCGGCAGCCTACCTCAAAAACACAGGACACTTTGGATAGGATGCCAGTCTATCACAGAGCACCTTGCACATTCCCAACAGATTCACACTCTCATTCACATCTAGGGCCCTGGCATGTTATTGGGAGATGCTAAGAGAATGAAAAGATGCAAGAAGCTCAGCACAGACAGTCCAGGTACT
Source organism: Clarias gariepinus (assembly GCF_024256425.1). NCBI lineage: Eukaryota > Metazoa > Chordata > Actinopteri > Siluriformes > Clariidae > Clarias > Clarias gariepinus. The sequence goes on along the minus strand of NC_071104.1, from coordinate 25,810,361 downwards.
TAGGAATTGCACATATAGTATTCAGCTATAAATCACACATAAAGGTCTACTGTACAGCTTAGACAGCAAGAAAGCAAGACATAACACAAAGGACAGAAAAGCAATTGGAAAAAAATCACAGAGAGGTGAAAATTTATAGAGGAGATAAGAACTGTGTAGTTATCGAGGAATGAGGGAGTGCTGGGAGAAAAGTGCTGGAATTGAAAGTGTTTTAGAGAGATGAGATTTCCCTGGGTCTGTGAGAATGAACTTCAAGTCTTTGGTGATGACACATTAACAGTCAGGCCTCTTGCAGATGAGAGTGTAGATCTCAGGACTTTAACTGAACTTGCACTCTGGCCTTAACACGCAGGTGGGATCTTTTTAGACATATCAGTTCATCTAGGTACCCTGGCGCAATTTTTAACAGCTTTGTAGGTCAGGAGAAACATTTTGCTTTGATTTACAGGAAGAAATTGGGTAACCAGGTCAAATCAAATAGACTAGGCGAGTTATGGGCAGAACAGTTAGAGTGTGTAAAACCCGCATCTGAGGATCGGATGTAATGAAGTCCAGAAAGGCTTTCTTAGAAAGACGAGTACAAAGAGCACTGTGATAAATTAGGTGGTATAAAGAATCCTGGAGATGGAATAGATTCAAAGTGATATGATTTATTTCTATGTTTTGAGTGCTTTATGAATCTCATAGCCTTGTGGTTTTACACAAAAGGATGTACATAACAGTGCGTGCTCTGTTAAAACCCCAGTACCGAGGAACCAAACACGCAGGCCAACCACAGTGGTGTATTATGTCTGAGGTGAAAATCGCACAGGGAGATATGCAAATGCGCACAAACACGTGCAGCTACTGCAGATTCCGCATAGCTTATTTTCATGGCTCAACACTCTCTACCCTTTCTATCTCTGCTGAGACCTAATCAATGTAAATCTTCTCTCTGTTTCCTCATGATGCATCTTCCCTTCACAAAGTCAGAGCCACTCATATTCAGCAGTGTGTGTGTGTGTGTGTGTGTGTATACAACAACCATTTGGTGTTAAATCTGGTGTGGGTGAAGGCATCATTTCTGAACACCCACACTCTTACGCTGGAGGTCAGCGCCGGTTCAATTCAACTGTTGGAGGAGAGAGAGTGAGAAAGAGACATTCTACGTAGTTAGTGTGGCGATGTTAGGAAGTCGAAGGGGAAAGGGAGAGAGGGAAAGAAAGAGAGCATGTGAGGGGGCATAATTACTGTTAATGCTTTAGTCTGATGCAAGCTACAGAAATGACCTTCACATTTCCTATTCACACAGCCACTTTCACTCAGTCACACACACAAACACTCATGCTCAGGCTCATTCTCTTACTGTCTCTCTCTCTTTCATGTTCATATAACCTATCTCTTTTTCTCTCTCATTTCTCTTTGCTATGGCAACCAGACCTAATTTATGAAAAGTCCTTGCTTTTATATGTGCTGCCTTTGTCAGGCACCCTAATGTCTACACATTTGCCCAAGTAAAACCAGTATTGATTGATTTTACATGCTTGAAGCAACGAGAACCTTGTGTTAATTAAGGCTTTTTCAACATTGTGTCCACATGATTGTGTGTTGTACACATTTGACACTGGGCAAACTGTGTCTGTTCCTAGATCAAGGAGAAGCTGCTTAATTGACTTGATGTAATTTTCCTCCACAATACTTACATAAATATTCAAATACTATGTATTGCCCGTGCGGCCCATGTCGGACCTCGGCCCGCAGACACACACTTTGTGCTACATAATTTATGATAGTGACAAAAAAGTCTCATGCCTTTCCTCCATTTCCACTTCCTCCATCTATCTTCATACACACATAGACACAAATACACACAGAATCACACAGCTTTCTTTGCAATCCAAATGAAAAGCTACTGTACATGAAAATATTCTGTGGATGAACTGTATATAAGCAGGACATGTTATTTTCTTTTGAAAAATAGCATATGAATTGGTAGAGACTTACTGAATAGGAGCAATGGCAAAAAGGTAAAAGAGTGATAACTAAGTTAAAATTCATGCTCTAGAATTTTCTGCATCTCTCTCTCTCTCGCTGTCTCTCTCTGTCAAGCTGCACATGTCGCTCCTGAGCTGCCAGTGATCCAGACCTCCTCTGCCCTGTGGACCTGTCTGACTCATCCTGGTGTCCTGCTCCTCTTCGGAGGCCCATGTGGTCTGCTTGGGATGCGTGTGGTGACTGACTGTGGACGGTTTTACTTGACCATGAAGATAGTCTCTGCTAGTCTCGGCTGATGCAGACAGCTGTTCTCTGATGGCTTGTGACTGCAGTTGCTCTATAGTTCAGGACTTAAACACTTTTCCGGTTATATTGAACTTCCAGCCTCCTAACACTCAGTATGACTGCAAATTAATCCCTGCTATCCGATATCACCCAAATGAGGATGAGTTCCCTGTTGAGTCTGGTTTCTCTCAAAATTTCTTCCCACTGACACCTCATGGAGTTTTTCCTTGCCACCGTCGCCCTTTGCTTGCTCATCTGGGACAATATGATAATTTTGATTTATACATGTATTTTCTAGCACATTTCATACTCATTTCCCTATTTTTCTTTTTTATTCTGTAAAACGCTATATAAATAAAATTGAATTGAATTAAACAGTTTTTCTCAGCTATAATGTTGGACTTGAATAAAGTTCACGTTAGAATGGTTTAGTTTGGGAAGACAATGTTGAGCAGCCTACTGTATATTGGACATCATTTTAAGTACACAGAAAAAGTAAGTCCTGTTGAAGTCTTCAACTGTAAGATTATCTGTTATATGCAAGCAGCACATTACTGCCTTTAAGTGTAGTAATTAGCAAAGGTATGCTGGAAACATTTATTTTAAAAACTAGTTAATTTTAAGCTGAGTTTGGAGAGGTTACACCAGCATGCACTGCCTAAAAACCCATTGTCAAACATGCCAACATTCTGTGAAAACTACCCCCACATAAACTATCTCTCTCTTTCATTCTCTTTCTCTCTCTCTCTCTTTCTTTCTCAAACACACAGCCACACAAACACAGCTGTCTTTCTCATGCACTTGGCTCTCAAGAAAATAATGATCTTCCCCCATTCCCTGTTGAGCCCAGTAAATTCTCTGGAGAAATCACTTTTCTGTTAGGTGCTGCTCTAGATACTATGAAAATGGAGAAACTGAGAAACCCTCACATAAAGGTGTGAAGAAGAGAAACAAAACAACAGTCACTGTACATATCCGAAACAAACTGGCAGCAGAATCATTTTGTTTTCACAGAGCTTAAAATTGCACAAATCTGGACTGCTACTGGCTTTGCAGAAATCACTTAAAAAGTAGAGAAGCAGGATGTGAGTGGAGCATTTCACACATTTACAGCGGACTGGGTTTAGAGGCAGTGGTTATGTTAAGATGAGCATAACGTGACATTCATGGCAACAGGATATATATTTAGCCCCTGCTCACCCTATGAAACAGTCAGCCCTGACACCCAATCACAGTGCCCAAAAACTCCAAAAGAGTGGCTAAATATAAGTGTCTCAAGTGACAAAAGAGCAGGACAAGGACCAGGATGACCTACATTCCGAACACAAGGCCATATGGCTGCTAGCATAAAATCTGCAAAAGTATTGAGGGGGAAAAAAATCTGTTGATATAAGATGACATGAAAATATTCATATCACTGCATATCTGTATGTACACAAAAGCAAAGCCATCACAAACCCTGCACACATGGGAGTGGAGAGGCTCCAGCAATTTACCATGTATCAAAGGCGTGCGATGACAGCCAGATGCAGAAATAAGACCTTTGATATCACACAGAGAACGTGCGCCTACATATGACTGACATTTATCAAAGAAGAATCACTTTAATATATGTGATTCATTCTTTGCTTTTTATCTTTGGGGATTGCAAGAGAAAATCTTTGCTTGTTTGTACACAAATTAATCAGATATGACATGTGGACTGTTTTCCTGAAGCTTTTTCTGATCGTTGTTTTACATTTATCTACATCACATAAGGGAACTAGATATCTCAAACATGCTTTACATATTGCTGGAAATTTACATATTTTTTGTGTTGCTTTTTTGTTGTTTTCTGAGATTAGAAAGCATCAAAACATGGGGTCTGGCTCGTCAATATTAAAGCACTGTATTCCAAATCCAAATAATTACTACAATATCTTACCAAATTATCATTTGCTGTTTTAAATCATACAACTATATAACACCCATATTGAATATACTTAAATGCAATTCATAATGTAGTTAATATACAGTATACGTTATGTTACTGTGGCCAGAGCAATATGAAATGTTTACTGAAGCTGTTACATACTGTAAGATGACTGGATAAATAAATGAGTGGCATATTGTACATGTATATAAACATAAAACATGTATACATACAGAACAGTAAGTCTCATAGACACTGCTCCCCTGTGGCGAAATGGTGGTACAGTTGAAAAGTATTCACAGCACTTCACTTTTTCCACATTTTGCGATGTTACTGCCATATTTTAAAGGGATTAAATTCATTTTTTCTCAAAATTCTACAAACAATACCCCATAATGACAACATGAAAGAAGTTAAAAAGCAAAAAAGAAATAATTACATGTACTGTACCTAAGTATTCATAGCCTCTGCTATGACACTCAAAATTGAGCTCAGGTGCATCCTCTTTCCACTGATCATACTGTACTTGAGATGTTCCTACAACTAGATTGGAGTACACCAGTGGTACATTCAGTTGATTGGACATGATTTGGAAAGACACACACCTGTCTATATAAGGTTCCACAGTTAACAGTGCATCAGAGCACAAACCAAGCCATGAAGGCCAAGGAATTGTCTGTAGACCTCTCACACAGGATTGTATTGGGGCACAGATCTGGGGAAGGGTACAGAAAAGTTTCTGCAGTATTGAAGGTCCAGATGAACACAGTGGCCTCCATCATCCATGATGGAAGAAGTTTGGTACCACCAGGACTCTTCCTAGAGCGGGCCGACTGGCCAAAGTGAACGAGTGTGAAAGGCACATGACAGGAGCCTGGAGTTTTCCAAAAGGCACCTGAAGGACTCTCAGACCATGAGAAACAATTTTTTTTTTTGTTGAAGCACCTTTGGCACCAATTACAGCTTCAAGTCTTTTTGAGGTTCTTTGGGTTCTTGGTCTCCTCCCTGACTAAGCCGCTTCTCCCCCAGTCATTCACTTTGACTAGGCAGTCCACTCTAGGAAGAGTCTTGGTGGTTCCAAACTTCTTCCATTATGGATGATGGAGGCCACTGTGTTCATCTTTACCTTCAATGGTGCAGAATTTTTTCTGTACTCTTCCCCAGATTTGTGCCTCGATACAATCCTGCCTGAGACTTCTACAAATGATTTCTTGGACTTTATCGCTTGATTTGTGCTCTGACATCAGAGGAAACAGGATGAACCTGAGCTCAAAATGAGTTTCATGGCAGAGGCTCTGAATACTTATGTACATGTAATTTTTCATTTTTATTTTTACCTTCTTCAGGTTGTCATTATGGTGTATTGTTTGTAGAATTTTGAAAAAAAATTATGAATTTAATCCATTTTGAAATAAGACTGTAACATAATAATGTAAAATGTGGGAAAAGTGAAGCGCTGTGACTACTTTCCAGATGCACTGTATGTCGAAATCTTTATTTTTATACAGGAAACAGGAAATTTCAACAATAACCAGCTACACTTGTACTTCTATTTGAAACTGTAAACTTACTAACTTTGCATTATTTTTCAAATCATTTCAGAATCATCATTTCTTAAGGTGCACGCTGCAGCTGAAAATGGCACACTATTTGTGATTTTCTTGCAGTCACTTACAAATACAACATCCCTCTCATCTATCTTGCCTTTCACATATTAACTTAGACTAAACATTTGTCTTCATTAAAACACATTGCGTATGACTGTGCATTTCTTCTACTCTCCATGGAGCCCATCAATCTGAGGCATGGATTTAACCGAGCTTTATGCCATGTCTCACAATTTGTAATTAATCTCAAACAATACCAAGACAAGACGAGGAGGCAGATAATAAAGACTGATGAATTTTGTTGTGACCCTGTAGCACATTGTCCTGAAATTACAACAGCTTCTGTACAAGGTTCGGAAAGCCATGCTGACACACAAATCAATGGGCGAAGATTATAGTTATTAAATCTACCGAGCATTTTTGACTGACGGCTAAAGCTCGACTAAGGCAATGTTATACATTTGTTTGCTGCAGCAGCATTTTCTCCTGTGTAATTACCATCAAGGCTTGCCTATCCATTAATTTTCCTCTGGTCACCTTGCCACAACACAGGCAACAAAAATCAATCTTGAGAGAAACAGAGAGGTAGATGAAGTGTGCTTCACACAGGCAGAAAAAAAATTGTACAGAAAGAGAAAGATAGAGAGAAAGGCATGAAGGATCAGCTCTCATTAAGATTCATTAATAAGCAAATGACTGGGCCTTGGGTCAAAGAATGTAATCTGGAAGTTAAGCAAATTAGACATGAGCCATCACTAAATGTAATAAATTACCGCATGGTGACTTAAATCACTTCTCACCAATTAATTCAGTAAGTGGGTGGGAACTATGCTATTTTTTTCCCTTTTCTTGTAATTTAAGTGCAGTATCTATTAAAGAGTCTCTTAAAAATTTTTACATTTTAAATCATAATGGTACATGAATTCTAATGAATCTAATCATTTATTAATTCATTCATTCATTCATTCTATTAATCACCTTATTCCAGTCAGGGCTATGGTGTAATCTCAGGAATATGAGATATGGGATAAGAAATCATAACCTGGAGGGCAATAGAGCATGGCAAACTCACTTAGGGGCAACAGAGCATGGCAAACTAAACACCAAAATGAGTCCCATACAAGCATGGGGGAAACAGGCAGAACTCCACAGAAAATTAAACCAGAGCACAGGATCATACCTGGACCCTGGACGTGTGACCAAGTGGCACCACTGCTCATAGTCAAACTACTTTTCCCAATCATCACTAAAACTGTTTAGACACATTACATATTTGTGTACTTCCATGAGATGTTGTGATTTGCACAGTGTGATCAGTTCAGACACCTTTTGTGTGCACTATTGATCCTTTCATTAGATGAATGACCTTAAAGGTGATAGATATGGATTCAGGTGCTTGGAAAACCGTTCCTGTAATTAGGTTTGCTACTACCCCCATTCTATATTCCACTGCATTTTCAACAACACGGCAGCACTGTAATACTTTATTAGCAGCCTGCCCTAACTAAAGTTAGGTCTGAACAATTTGACAACAGTACACCATGCGTACCATGAGTTAGTGTGCAATCACACATCCTGGCATGTTATTAAAAACCCTGACATAAAGCAACTGGTAGACCAGTCTTTGGTACTGCATTAACAGTATTTACAAGAAAGATGCATAGTATTGTTAACAGCATCAGCAGAAATACGTCTATACTAAGAGAGCATGGCAAGATGTGCTTTTTTTTACTCTTGAGTAGGAGTGACAAATTGACTGTTTTAAGATTTAAATCTCTTTCTGATAAATATGGCAAATGTTCTAAATATGCTACATTTTCCTGCAAAGTCTATTACGGAATAGTAATTGCTAATATATAATCTTTTTAACGGTATTTCGGCACACCAATCTGCCCTATTATTGTCTTGGGAAAAAAATTGTTAATTGCTAACTGCATAGATCAAAAAAGAAAGTCTTGATGATGCTGTTAAACCCCACACTTAAAGAACTACTATGCTTAGTTGCAAGTTTTTATAGTGATATGGCTCATTTCATACCTCCACTAATAGGATTTCTCATCATTTACTTTTACATTTGACAAGATGAAGCCCTTACATTCAACTCTCAGATGGTTTCTGGAAAATAAAAATAAAAGCACCAACAGGCACAGAAAGCATCTTTCCTATGTGCATTAAATCAATGATGTCACTTCTTATTCACTTAATATTTCCTGAATACTGAAAGAAACAAGCTGTCATTAGCTGATTTCTATGTTTTTACAATACCATTACAAAACTGACTTTCATACATGAGTAGGTTTCAGATATGTAAAATAGGCAGCACCTTTATAGCCACATCAGTGAGATGAGTGCCTTGTTCCTCAGAAGATACACTGGGTGTCATCTTTTCCCGTTCATATTTATTACACTCTTGTTGACATTTGTATTTGAGCAAACAGCATAAAAACTACAATGAAAACAAACTTTCTTAGCGCTGAAGTCCTATTAAACCTGATTTCAGTCATAGTAACAATGCAATACCTGAGAAGCTCTTGTGACAATGCTACAGTAAACATAATACAGTATTCGTTGCATCATTAATTAAAACTTTCTCTCTTCTGTTAGGACATGATACTAAAAATAAGACAATAATATTTATATCCCAGGTATATTAAATTTGTACGTCTTCACTATTCATTTAATGGGCGATCATTAGTTGTTTTTTTATTGCCATGTACTGTTTTTTGTTGCTTTGCTAGTCCTCTGTAACAAGTTTTAGCTTGAGAGTATTTTAAGGTCCTTATGTATTTCTATTAGCATGTGGATTTTTTAATAGAGACTTTACAGCCCTCCAGATAAGTGTGTCTGCCAAATGGTATAAACTGAAATGTAAATTTCACCACATTACAATGACTAACCATATTATATTAGAATTGTTTTGTGTTGTTAGTGCAAAAACAGTTGTGTTGTGCTTCTTTTCTATCAGCAGTGCAGGAAGCAGCACACTGCATATACAGTAGTACAAGCGAGGCATTTCCATAAACGTTTATAGTGTTTCGCCTTGCTGCGCTGATTTTAAAACAATATCTTCCCACCCTCTGTTCCTCCGTGCCTCACCAGTGCATTTCAATTAATCCTGGCAGGAGAGGACATGGACTTTGCACACTTTTCTCTATATTTACACGGTGTTTTTTTATTCAAAAGACAATCGTTTGTAATTTTCTGCAACTTAACCAATGATGCTTCACCCTTTTCTCTATCAAACTCAAATCTCAGTTATGCCATGAAAAAGATACAGCTTCTAATGTATGTGCCAGGGAATGATAATAGGACCCTGGCTAAACTGGCACCAAATTTATTAAGTATGAGCTTACTAAAGAATTGTGCTTCCTAGTGCAATGACAACATCTGATGCACAAGAAGAAAATGCGCCATTTAAAAAAATAAATAAATGAATGAATAACCAAATAAAAAAGAATTACATTGAATAAACCATCAATGTCACTTGGTGTTCTTACGTAAGATTCAGCTTCATTTGAGCAAAAACAAAGGACAGGGGGGGGAAACAGCATCCAAATTATGGCACAGCACCCATACAGTAGTAACTGAGCTATTCAGAAGGTCTCATCTGAATTCAAGATCCATATAGACATATTGAGTTCATAGATTAGCAAACATACTCACTGCTTATGTGTTTTCAGAAATGAACCAGTTCCTCCCGTCTCTTAGCAAGCCTTTCAGGTTTCCCACAACATCCTTGGATTTCAATTTGTGGCCCTGCAAAAGCGCGAGTGTGTGTGTGTGTGTGTGTGTGTGTGTGTGTGAGAGAGAGAGAGAGAGAGAGAGAGAGCAGTTGATTTTGGGTTATCGCAGCTCTTCCATTTCGTGATTGAATTTCCATTGTTGAGGGAACTGAATCGCTGTCCCACAGGACACTGGGCAGGTACTATGGAGACAAAGTCATGGATAGGAAAATGGATAGGAAATGAGAAAGTTAGAAATAGAAAAAAAGAATATTTACAGGTTCCCAAAAATGCATCACATTATAAAAGCCATCAACTCATCATGAGTTGTTAAAAGGCATAACAAAAAAAATTGTCTTTTTTGATACTTTTAATACGTCTAGCTCTTGTGCAGCACTAAATAGGAGACATAAGATAGGCTTTGTCTACCTGACATCTATGCATAATTCAGCATCACCTGTGAAATGTGAGGATCACCAGATTGCCTCATATTACTATGTTCTATTCAGGAAAAGCTTCAGCTTTTACAGCCAACTGACTACCAAAAGTGAATGACTGAATGAAGCAACTCTTTTCATGTTCAGGTAAAAGTGAGAAGACCTTAGACTTACAGTGGCACCTGGGATGGCTTGGATATGAGCAGGCATGTCATACTGAATATATTTGACATGTCAGATTTTATCAAATGCAAATTGAGGTCTATTTTGTTGGTCCAAAGTAGAAATTGACTTTCTAATTAGCATAATGTCATGCAGGATTTCACAAGATACACCTGACACACAAGGTCACACAAAGTCACTGATGTCAAAGCATAACTTTCACTTGCATCCTACAAACAAGGTACATTTAGGGACTGTAATGATGTAGTGCCTTAACTAATGATGAAAGTAATAATCCATATCAATATGTGAAGTAAAAGAAATGTTTCATATTTTCTACATCTGTGAAATAAAAAAAAAACAAAGCACAAACTATTTCTCTCGCAAAACAAACATACCATCTCATATACGTGAATCTGTTTCACTACATAAAAAGCCACACAGGTAAATACATTTAATGAATGCCATTTTAATGCATTAATACAAATTACTGCACCCATGTGGCTCTAAGAAGCACGCACCTATCCTGTGAGACACCAATTTCACATAATGATTTAAAGTTTTAATGAGCGCCGGGCTCCAGTGATAACACGCATTTCCATTTCTATTACGTGCTCTGTGTGCAAATGAGTCATCTAAAAACCAGTTACAGTTCCAAACAGGTATGAGGAGTCATGAAAATTGCAAGACCCACCCTGGAGAGGTGCCTTTTTAGATCATTTAGACAGAATGAGATACATCTGTGTATGATTAGTGCAGACAGTTTAATGAGGTTGAGGTTGCAATCGGTAGACCAACAAATGGTTTATTTATTTATAAAACACAAAACAATAAGTAGGACGGCAGGGTGGCACAGTGGGTAGAGTTGTGCCTCACAGCTCAATGATACGTTCTGTGCAGGTTCCCCCATGTGGGTTTCCGCTGAGTTCTCCGGTTTTCTCCTACGTCTTAAAAACATGCTTTAAATAAAATGTGAACAAGTGTGTGAATGGGTGTGTACATACAGCACTGAAGGGCATTGCAATTGAGCAGTGCCCCATCAACCATGAGAAAAATTTAGCAGTTAATTAGCAGAATCTTAATGCTAAATATGAATAAATAATTTTATTTGGGGGGGGGCATGCACACAATTTTTCCTAATTACATGCTTCTGGAAATGGGCTCCTTTTAAAAAGCTCTTTAAATAGCGAAATTACACTTCTCGATGAGAAATACTCTTGTACTGTAGATAGGAGCTTTTAATGGTTCAATGGACTAAAGAACTAAGGAGTCCTATAGGACCCGTTCCCCCTACATTTCACTTGTCTTAAACAGACAATGACCCAGACAATAGGCTTTATTATCTTTTTAAGCCACACTTTATGCAGTTTAACTGTCATTTCACTAATAATTTCACTGACAACTAAAGAGAGCCTATGGTGATTAAATTAAATTGCCCAGCCAATTATCACATACTGCTGTAGCTTTTGTAGATGCTTGGTGTAATTATATGTATAAACCAGTATGCAGCTATTGTTGCCAGGCATTATCATGATTGTAAGAAGGTTGGCACAAGTGCAGTTATGCTTTATAGGGATTATTTTTAGCACCACAAGTATCAAAAAAAGGAGGTTATTCATGCTAGAGTGCTGTAGTAGATTACGTATGCCAGCTGAATCTCATTGCAAAATATTTGATAAATAACATAGCAGTCAGTAGTCATGTAGTCATTATGGGTATGATGGATCATTGTTTAAGAGACACAATGCAAATATAAATAGAATTATAACAAAGAACAATGCAAAGAAAAATTTATTCAGCTCAACACTTTGCTTTTGCAACTACAGATGTAACCTACTCCTAATAATAAATTCAATAAAACAGTTTTATTACATTTATTACACTCACTCACTCACTTTCTTATTGTCTATAATGCTTTATCCTGTATACAGGGTCGTAGGGGGCCTGATGCCAGCAAGATGGGGTTGACCCTGGACAAGTTGCCAATCTATCACAGGGTTCACTCACATACACACACTCACTTGTGCATTCACACACTACAGGCAATTTGGAAACGCCAGTTAGCCTAATCTGCATGTTTTTGGACTGTGGGAGGAAACCACAGTACCTGGAGGAAACCCACCAGGCATAGGTGGAGGTTGCAAACTCCATGCACACAGACCCAAAGTGGGAATCGAACCCAGACCCCGGAGGCTCAAGGTGACAGTGCTAACCACTTAACCCCTGTGCTGCCTTGTTTTATTACATTTGAAAACAATATTATATAAATGATTTAAGAATTATAATTGCACAATGATGTTTAAACAACGTAATTTTAGTAAAGAACAAAATGATTTCAACGTATTTGCCAAATAATTCAGAGAATATACAGAATACGGTGCTTAGAGAAGAGTAATAACAAGGGGTTTATAACCTCTAATGTCAGCTTGTGGAATTGGATTACCATACGATACATGAAAATAAGTTGACATTTACTTTATTACAAACAGGCTGAAAGTAAAAATATCTGGTTTTCTTATAAGGAAGTGGTGCTAGTCATACAGGATTAAGGTTAGTAGTTGGTGTTCTAAAATCGAATGAAAACATTTTTAAACATATGAACTTCTTCATATTTTAAACTAAAATGCTGTTACAAACATCGGGTGTTCAGTGTAAGATACTGTATTCCTCTTAATGGGATTTTATTTTAATGTTTCCTTTCTAATTTATTATTACATAATTAAAAGCTTTAAAACTGAAGTCTGGTTTTTGCTCAGAAACTAGTTCAGCAGTGCACACACACACACTCATACACCCACACTCACACACAATCGGCATTCTGTGAATGCTAATTAACCAACCTGGATAGGGGTTAAGTCTAATCCTAGGTTAAGACGGGCAAAAAATAATTTCAGAAAAAAATAAAAAACAAATCAACAAAAATCATCTTTTCTTGTCATGGTTTAAAATAGTCCTTTACTTAACTTAGTTCTGAATTAACTAAACTGATTTTCTGAAGAAAGATTATAGCTACTCAAGGCTTTAACTGAGGTTTAAAGTAGACGTGCCAGCACTAGATCAATGTAATTTCTCAAAGTAGACACATAAATTACCTAGACTATTTTCAATAAGATTATGATCACTGGCTGGACAAGTTCTTGCTGACAGAGGTATTTTCATGACATTAGTTTTGGAGATCTTTTTCAAATGCATGAAATAAATGCTGTGGAGATTATTTCACTCCTGGAACACAGGCTGCTCATCTTTGACACAAAGAGGACGGTCGGTACCAGTTTGTCTCCAGCTGCTTGATACTTTAATTTATGTTTACGAAAAACAGTTCATATGTGCAGTACGGTAAGATAAAATTAAAAAGAAAGTGTAATAATGTTTCACATCAGATAATATAGTAACAAAGGGGATCTTGAAAGGCATGAAATAAAGGCAATGTGATGTGTACTCATACTCTGTGTAGGTGTGTGTGATCCCTCATCTGAACTCTCTAGATGCTCGTCATCTCATATATCTTCCTAAGGCTGCTAGCTCTCCATTATTCTTGTCACTTACTCATCCAACTGGTCTGTGTCTTTATTTGCAGGTCCTCTGCCAGTCTTCTCTCTTCGGTCTTTAGCAGCAGTTTAATATCAGTCCTGTGGTTCAAACAAAGAGTAAGGTTATAAAGCTGATGATTCGTACCTGAAGTTGTTGTATTGTTCTTGTAGAGGTTTGTTTATTTTTACTGAAATCATTACAGATAGTTTTCCAGGCCCACACCTGATACTGTTTGTGCTGTTAATCTTCAGTGATGGCCTTGCCTTGAATCTCTCACTCACTCACTCACTTACTCAGAGTCTATAACGCTTTATCCTGTGTACAGGATCACGGGGTGCCTGGAGCCTATCCCAGGGCGTGAGGTGGGGTACATTCTGGAGGGCATACATTCACACGGTTATTTACACACTACACGCAATTTAGTAATCTCAGATAGCCTAATCTGCATGTCCTGGGACTGTGGGAGGAAACAGGCTTTCTGACACCCGATAAAGTTTTTTTGATTGCGTTCTCTTTTCTGCTGCCATTGATACCCTCTGATTTGCATCTCCATTTTCATACAATTTGGGCTTTTCTGGATCCATTCCATGTTTTCTAGGCAACCTCAGTCCTCCTAATTCAGACTAGGACAGGTGGTGTTCAACTACACTTGTTTAATTAAGTTCATAGTCTTCTTCAGGTTGGTCCAAATCTTAGTAATTAGCAACTGATCTGTGTATCAGAAAGGCACCTTTTAGGCCAGATGTAACTATTCTGGATTAAGACCTACTCCTGGCTTGATTCAATCACCTACTCCTGGCTTGATTCAAGTCCTGTCTGAGCATCCACCTATGAAGTTCACCAATTTCAGCTTTGTCAAACAGGTAACAAACAATTTTTTTTATTAATTAAAAGTTTGATCTTTTATTTTAATACATTCAGTTAAATATGTCAGACCTTTTTATGCTTTGTATAAGTGATATTTTCTGTAAAGGATTACTGCATTGAGAATAAAGTGTATACTGCTGACATTACAATTTAAACAAATTATAACATAATTTTCATTAAAATAATAACGAACCTTATTTTCCTGAATTACTTTTATAACAATACTCACATTTTAGTCTAGTTTTGTGACAAAAGTTAAATTACAAATGTAAGAAATATTTTAAATATTATATTTTACACATGCCTAATATTAAATACATAATGTAACCTTAAACATTAAAATGATTAAAAAGCAAATGAACCACAGCACAAGCCTATTGATAACGCAACCTGAGACTTTCAATAAGTGTAATTTCTTAATGTTCTCCAGCAGATGGCAGCATTTGACAGTTTAGTTAGAAAGTTCGATTTGATCGCTATATTTAGAAACGTAGGTCTAAGCATCTGTATATTACACGTTATATAGATTTTATATGGTATTTTGTGACATAAAATAACTTTCTATTGTACATTGTCTGGTAGAGTTTGTGGGAACAGAATTATTTCCGAGGAGGCAACTCACACTGCCCTCTTTGAGACCACAGGTTGATCTCTACTAAACCTGGCCAAAGTTACCGACTTGAAATCACCAACAGAGGGCGCACTTCATGTTCATGTGCGTACATACAGTCCCAGAGACGTGACAGACAGGGATGTAATGTGTATAGTCATAACCAGAACATCTGACTACAAAAAGCAACAAGTAATATCATATTCAACATATAGGGGGAATTCTTTAAAACCGTAGGTTTGTGCACGGGGACTTATACAGTACGTTACTGCACAGACGAAATCTTTCTTCGTATATCTCAGTGGAGATGAAATCAGAGCACAGCGACATCCATGATAGAGTACAGTGTCTCTGGAGCACATAGGGTTAAGGGCCCTGCACAAGGGCCCAACAACAGCAACCTGGAGGAAGCTGGGGCTCAAACTGCTGCCCTTCTAATCAGCAACTCCATGCCTTAACCTTCTCCGCTACCACTGCCAAAAAAAGGGGAACACTTCACAGATTTGTATGACATCTTTATGTTGGGGCCATTCAAATCTTCTCTCTATTGATCCAGTGATATTTTTCCCCTTGAAACAAGGATAAGGGAATAGGATAAAATCAGTAACTACCCCATTTTCAGTAGGGGTTCAAATCTGGACCCTCAAATTCAAATTTAAATTTTATTTGTCACATACACAGTCATACACAGTACAAAATGTAGTGAAATGCTTATACGACTGCCAGTGACCTTAAAAGAGAATTAAAGCTTATAATAAGAAATAAATATGAATAAAAGAAATACGATTGAAAAATTAAATTGAACTAGGAAAGATAGAATTAAAAATAGAAATATGCTGTACATAAAAATAGAAATATACTGTACAAATTGAAATATACTGTACTGTACAATAACATTTAAGAAATTCAGAAATTTTGATATTTTGGAAGAAAGATGGTGTGCAAATATGCATAGAACAAAGTGTCTTTGTGCAAAGGTTATTAAAGTGTCTTTGTGCAATGGCCCAGGATGTAAACGTAAACATGTAGTGTAGGTGTGCGTGGAATTGTCCATGGATGTAAAAAGATTGATTGATTGATTGATTGTGAAAAGATTGTGTTGGTTCTGCATAGTGGTGTGGTTGAGAGACCTTATCGCCTGCGGGAAGAAGCTCCTCCTCAGTCTCTCTGTGTTGGCCTTCAGGGAGCGAAATCGCTTGCCAGACCGAAACAGAGTAAACATTCCATTGTTGGGGTGGCAGAGGTCCTTCACGATCTTCCTGATATTGTCATTGCAAAAACAATACTTTAATTAGGACCCAAGCATTTAATATTAGGGATCTTAACATGCTCAAAAACTCATGAAAATTGGCAGACATGTTGGAGTCTGCTGCCATTAGGATCCCTAAGAGGAGCCCTCACGCAATGCTTTGCTGCATAGCTAATACACACTTGCACATATGGACACGAATTGGTACACATTTAGAGCTCACTGAGCCAAACAACTTTCGCTGTCTTAAACGTACACTGAAAAGTGATTGATAACTTTCTGTGTGACATTATTTTGGGTGGCATTATATTCAGTGACACGTTCAGTGACATCACATTGAGTAACATCAGTGTGATGCTTTTTTCCAGCATCTGCGGCCTATTCTACACATGTTTATCACAAATGTTAACATTCATACACACATACACATGCACAAACACACTCGTACTTTATATCACACATACACACACACCACACATTACAGATGACAGAGACTCATACAACACACACACAAACTTGCAAAAACCTACAGTAGACTGACCCACCCACACGTTTCTCTTTCACACAGACAAACACTAACGCTCACATGTCACACACACACACACGCATACACACACTAATGCACTCAACTAATATTTAGGGCCCAAACTGACATCTGCCCTACAGTATATAGTGTATGACATGTGCAAATTGTGCAGTACACTCAGACGGCGATGGCTTTTTGCAGGTCTAAACATGGTTAAAAGATAAACAGGTTGTGTGGTGTGTCTGGGAGCAATGTCGCAAGGTGCTTGGGCCCGCTCATCGTTGCTTGCAAATATATTTGTTTTTTAAATCGTTCTGTGTTGACTTGGATCTATTCTTATTCCCTTATTCAAAGTTGTGATCAATTCTGATCCTCCACGCAACCAGCATTTGCCTGAAATATCTTCCTTTCCCATACACTCAGCCTAAGGATTATTAGGAACACCTGTTCAATTTCTCATTAATGCAATTATCTAATCAACCAATCACATGGCAGTTGCTTCAATGCATTTGGGGGTGTGGTCCTGGTCAAGACAATCTCCTGAACTCCAAACTGAATGTCAGAATGGGAAAGAAAGGTGATTTAAGCAATTTTGAGCGTGGCATGGTTGTTGGTGCCAGACCGACCGGTCTGAGTATTTCACAATCTGCTCAGTTAACTGGGATTTTCACGCACAACCATTTCTAGGGTTTACAAAGAATGGTGTGAAAAGGGAAAAACATCCAGTATGAGAATGGGCCGACTGATTCAAACTGATAGAAGAGCAACTTTGACTGAAATAAAGACTCGTTACAACCAAGGTATGCAGCAAAGCATTTGTGAAGCCCCAACAAGCACAACCTTGAGGCGGATGGGCTACAACAGCAGAAGACCCCACTGGGTACCACTCATCTCCACTACAAATAGGAAAAAGAGGCTAAATTGGACAGTTGAAGACTGGAAATATGTTGGCTGGTCTGATGAGTCTCGATTTCTGTTGAGAGATTCAATGGAGTCAGAATTTGGCGTAAACAGAATGAGAACATGGATCCATCATGTCTTGTTACCACTGTGCAGGCTGCTGGTGGTGGTGTAATGGTGTGGGGGATGTTTTCTTGGCACACTTTAGGCCCCTTAGTGCCAATTGGGCATTGTTTAAATGCCACGGGCTACCTGAGTATTGTTTCTGACCATGTCCATCCCTTTATGACCACCATGTACCCATCCTCTGATGGCTACTTCCAGCAGGATAATGCACCATGTCACAAAGCTTAAATCATTTCAAATTGGTTTCTTGAACATGACAATGAGTTACTAAAATGTACTGAAATGGCCCCCCACAGTCACCAAATCTCAACCCAATAGAGCATCTTTGGGATGTGGTGGAACGGGAGCTTCGTGCCCTGGATGTGCATCCCACAAATCTCCATCAACTGCAAGATGATATCCTATCAATATGGGCCAACTTTTCTAAAGATTGCTTTCAGCACCTTGTTGAATCAATGTCACGTAGAAATAAGGCAGTTCTGAAGGCGAAAGGGGGTCAAACACCGTATTAGTATGGTGTTCCTAATAATCCTTTAGGTGAGTGTATATTTGGATGCCATCGACTTTACAAATACCACTAAATCACCCGCCAAAAAGGGCATTAATTATCATGTTTTAGAGGGGCAGTGGTGGCTCAGAGGGCTAAGGCACTAAGTTACTGATCGGAAGATCTGTACCAGTGGTACCAGGTTGCCACTGTTGGGCCCTTGAGCAAGGCCCTTAACCCTAACTGCTCCAGGGGCGCCGTATCATATGGCTGACTCTGTCCTCTGACCCCAGTTACACTGGGATATGCGAAGAAGGAATTTTACTGTGTTGTAATGTATATGTGACAAATAAAGGCTTAACTTATCAGGGGAATTGAGTGATTTTCCTTTGTATGCAGTATTCTTTTTTTCAGAAATGTGAGACCTTTTGTTATAGCCCAAATTGTATTTATTTTATTTTAACTGATGATGAAATTATACTATCCATTACCTGGTATATGCAGTTTAGGATCCATGTGTCTGCTTTTTGTTCCCTGTGTTTCCCATGCTAAGAGATGATGGAGTTCTCCTATTCATGTGGGTGAAAACCAGAATTTTCAAAGAAAAAATACACAAACACCATGCATACTAGTGAGATTCGAACCTCCAACCCAGGAGTCATGGTGGAGTTCCTAGTGATATTGAAGAATAACAACAATAGTTTAATATTACAATACAACAATAGTCTTAGGTTTTTCTCCCTGCCTCAAGAAACAGACAGTGCAAGCGATTAAATGTTCCTTAGGTGTGACTGGGTGTAAATAAAGTTCTGTGATGGGCTAGCATCCCTTTAAAGGGGATGACCTAGTGTTCCCAGGATAGGCTCAAGATCCACCACAACTCAGACCAGTATGAAAGGGTTTTTGAAAATGAATAAAAAATAAAAAAAAAGTGTCTTAGTGGTTAGCACTGTGGCCTTGCACATCCAAGTCTGTGTGTGTGGAGTTTGCATGTTTTTTCCTGTGCTTGGTGGGTTTCCTCTGGGTACTCCGGTTTCCTCCGACACTCCAAAGACATGCGTAGTAATTCCGAAATTGCCCATGGTGTATGAATGTTGAAAAATGGGAGTAAATAGTACAATGGTTACCACTGGCCTCCAAAATTTTCACTTCATTACACAAATGTCACTGCAGAACAGGCCATCTTGTAGAGAATAATTACCCTGCCCTGGATACACATTTTCAGTGCATATGAGTTGCCAGAGTGATAGGAATGAAATATCACAATCTGGCAACATGTACTCTTACGCGTTCCAAGCAGGCGACCCGCCAATCCGTGCGGTGATTGGTGGAACTTAGTCACGTGGCCGGCGAAGCTGTCAGCGCTGCCCTGCCTGCACCATTGTTTGCCCGTCCGCCAGAACAGCGCTTGTGTTGGTCAATGCGTCTGTGAGCGGGCGCCGAGTGCCGGCTGAATAAAAGCCTCACCGCTATAACAGTGTCGCTGCCTGCATGATATGCGACCCTTAAGCGATATTCCAGCTACCGCGTGTATAATAGAAGAAGCTGCTCCATCCGTCGCTGCTGTCAGGTTTCTTTTTGGATCTCATGAAAATGAATGGTAAGTGCACGACATTTCATTGTCAGCATCATGGGGTAATGAATGTATGGAAGTGGGAATATTCCCCTGATTAGTCCAAGAATTTTGGTAAAATTTTCAATTGTGCTTAGGTGTGTTCTGTAGACCTGATCTGATGACTCTTAAACCCAATGCAGCAAGTCATTAGAGAAGGTTTAATAGCCCAGAGAGGGAACTAATTAGATCATAAGAGTACAGTAATCTTTAATTGATTGAAATATATCAAGGAAAATAATTCTAATCTTTGCATATGTATATCCTCTTCCATGTGCACTGTGATAATGCACTAATGATAATTCTGTATATTCTGTTCTTGTGTAGCCTGTGTGTGTGTGTGTGTGTGTGTGTGTGTGTTTTATTTAAGGGACAAAATTCTGGATAATTAATGAAACACAGACAATAGGATGCTGCCCTTTTTTCCACTCTAATAACATGTAGCCTACTATACATAATAGTGAGTGATTCTCATTGTGAGAATAGGCAGCTGTGTCAGGCAGAGCTCTGCCTCTTAGTCCAGTCCCATGGGAATCGCTCTCTCTCTCCTGTAATGAGGGAGCATTCACAAGGCCCACGCAGAAGCTCAGGCTGACACTCTACACAGTGCTGTTACCCATCATAAAAGCCCTTGATCATAAATATGTTCTGCTGAGATAATAAAAACTAGACTGCATTAGATGATACAGTATGTGCTGAATTTATACACGTGGCAATATGACTGTAAGAAATGTACCTGGTTTAGCAAGGTCTGGAGGACACATACTGTTAGCTTATATATTCCATATACTACTATAATATAGACAAAATAGAGTACAATGGGGAAAAAAGAGAGCACAGGTAGAAGAGGTAAAGAGATGTGTCACAAACTGTGATGGGGATGTAAATTTGTGATACCATGCATCATGAATTTCCCCCAACCTTCCCACTTTGTGATTTATATATAATTAAGAATTCATTTTTGTTTGTGTTTTTTTTTTTTTTTTTTTTTTACAGAAAATTGAAGTAACATATCCTTCTTTTAAGGTAAGAATCTGTCCTATTAGATTTTATGTGTTTTTGTAATATTAAGTATTTTTGTCAATATTATAAATATTAACTTGGCCTTATTAGAGTCTGATTCTTGCCTTGAATTTATGATTTAGCTATTCACAACTGTTATGACTGTAATTAAAGCCCCCCTGTGATTTCTCAATGGTGTTCAGTCTTTGAAAGACATTTGCATTTTAGTAACTGTTGTTTCAGAAATAATGTCTCTTTGACTCATGTTCATCACTCGACTGAATGGGTTCTCATCTGTCAATACAGATAATTGCCCAGCATCTGAAACCGGGCCTCATATAGCTGATCATTCTTTTACCATTCATTTAGCTTGAGACTGCATTTGTCATTAAAAGGAAAGCTGATCTGATGGGTATTAGTGCTTTCTCTTCAGCAGATTGGTTTAGATCCTTAGTGGCTTTCCTCAATGATGGATTGCCATTAATAGGTTTAAAGGGCAGTCCTGGGTATGATACTAGCTTTTGTCATTAGGCTGATTGCTCTTACTTACCAGTATGAGATATAGACTTTTCAGCCACTATTTCTATTGGGCCAACCTTTTTTTTTGTACCTTTTCTGTGTTCCTTTTTTTCCTCAACAGCTTAGTCCTTCATTTTCATGTCCTGTAGGTAAATGTAATTGTACATACTTAAGATCTGTTTTTTCCTTAATGAATGTACTGCTGGAATTACTACAACTCCGTGTAGACATTAATTGGTTATATTTGTCTTGTACAATTCTTCATGATTTACACATTGCTCCCAGAGCCTCAACTGCCTCTACTTTTTCACTGCATAGTGTCTGCTCTTATCTTTTTAAACACATTTTAGGATTTATTTGGTTCTATTTATTACTCTTAATGATATTTATTGCTCAACTGCTCCAATTCAGGAAGCAAGTATAATCAATAAGATAAGATTTATACACTCAGTGTAAGTACATATTCAATATGATTAATTTTTTACTTATTTCAGGTGAAACATAATAGTATCAGTGTCAACAGTTTTTTAAAATAATAATAATGAATGATATTGACAAACATCAGTACATGTCAATTGGTATGATCGTGTTGTAGTCTGTATTCTGAGAAAAAGCTTTTTTTTGTTGTTTTTTTTTTTTTTCAGTGGTCAGGTCAGCAGTGGAGGTTATTTTATATTATCTAATGTTATAATGTGCTTTGCGGTTAGCCAGAACAGAGGATCCGTAATATATAACTGACAGCAAAATGTGAAATCCTGCTTTCTGCGGCCATAATTAAATCAAATTCAGTGTAAACTGTTTAACGTGGTGCCAGTTGTCTGTAGGTAAGAGGGAGACAGCGGGTCTGAATGTGGCACTGTGCCTCATTATCTGCTTCCATTGTTACTCCTCCACCAGTCTCTTTTTCCCTTTAGCAAGGAATCAGCTGAGTGCGGCAATGCTTCCCAGCATGCACACACACATTCACACATATGCACAAATGCTCACACTGTGCAGGAAAAAAGGCAGGGATACTAATGCAGAGGTGTATATTTATGTGCGTGTGTGTAATTATATATTATATGACAAGACACATACTCAGAGGCACAGGTTTATTTCCACACCTCATGTCTCTTTCTCCCTCTCTCTCTTCCTATGACTGTAGTTACCTGCCTAATTTATTATCATTCGTAATAAGAATTACTAAACCTAAATATTAAGTAAGACATTTAAGATCATTCAAGTGACAGACACTGTTACCAATGTCATTTTTTTTCCTATTTTTAAAGTTCTGTCAGTTGAATATGTTGTCTAAATATTGAGTCACATAGAGCACACACTCACGTACAATGATTATAGTGCAATGAGTAGTACTGCACACTGTAGTGAACCATAGTACTGTAACTTGCATATGACTATATTGCTGCTTTGATGTAATATAAGATGTGCTGTAAAAAGTCAGAATTTGTGGTTTGTCCTAGACAAGGAAAGTCAGAGAAAGAGATCAGTGACTGCTTTATTGGCAGAAACGGTCAACTTGCTTTGGAAAAATGCCCTGTGCCCTGTGCCATGCCTACAGGCCTTCAGGAGGAAGAGAAAGGTGGTGGCCAAAACAAAGGATGCAATAATGTGTTTTTAATTTAAGGAACAAAAGACTCCTAAGGGATTAGAACAAAAGCTTTTTATCAGTGTGACAAGTTCAACAATGTTTTATGGACCAAGACATTCAGTTTTAATATGCATAGGTTTTTGGTTAATTTTTAGGGAAATAGAATATCTATTTTGTAGTAAATGTAAAATGCAGTATAAACAATTATTTCTACACAGTTCATTCCGTTTCTTTGAAGACTTGTCATTCAGCATTTTATTTCAGTGTCATGTTTGTTGTATAACTCATTCATATGAATACTGAAACTTGCTTACCTTTGCATATAGTACTGTGAAGAATTTGTGCCTGCCTTTGTTAATGTGATACTGCAGTCAAATCTAGTCTTGATGAAGGAACACAGGCATTCAACCGCCCCACTTTGTGTAAAACAAAAGGACTCTTAGAGCTCAATTAGAGACTATGGGGGGGTTTGATGTGCCCTGTTGGCTTCCTTTCGTTGTCTCTGTGTCAGGCTCATATCTTAAGCATCTTGCCCGTTGAAGTGGTTGCCATGACGCTTGTTCGGCATGTTTATATGTGCAGCAAGGAGAGCACATGTTGTTCAAATATTTCAATCTCAGCCTCTCTTCTTACGGTATAAGATATGAATATGATTTACCTGGCACTACTAATGCCAAAGGAATTGTAGTGTTTAATGGCAAAGAAATTGTAGTGTTTAATATAATGTGATTGGCTGAGGACTTAGATGCTGTGAATGTAGCATTAAATACTATCTGATGGTTGCATTTAATTCCTTTTTTGCATTAGAGAGTCATGCATTTGGTATTTTGTTGCAGCTCTAACCACATCCTGCAGGACACTTCAAATTTTTAGTCCCAGTGTCATTTTTTTAATTTAAAGCACCAGAGGTCCTCTTAAAAAATGTTTTCCTGAAATGAGTATGCCAGTAAGAGATTTACTACTGAACAGATGTTTTCATAAACAGGAAACATCTCGATGCCTCATCACCTCTCACCCTGTCTGCAGTTAATTACACTACTCTACAGTAAATCAGTGCATTGAAATTCAATAGTGCTTTACAGAAGGCCATCATCATTAAAGGTGTGAGAATGTGTCTTTTAAAAAGCAGGCTAATAGACGGACATCACAGAAGCTGTCATAACACCGTAACAGTCAGAATTTAGTTTTTAAGACGTTAGAGTTTCTGTTTCTGAAAAAATTACAGACATGATTACAATGTCAATATATATTGTTTTTTTATTGACTGAATATCAAGCCTGGCAGCACACGAAAAAAGAGCTCTGCCAATCCATTTATAAAATGTCTTGTAAATGTAATCTCATGCAACATGCTGCTTTT
Organism: Clarias gariepinus; assembly: GCF_024256425.1. Lineage (NCBI taxonomy): Eukaryota > Metazoa > Chordata > Actinopteri > Siluriformes > Clariidae > Clarias > Clarias gariepinus. The sequence goes on along the minus strand of NC_071104.1, from coordinate 25,785,886 downwards.
GATGAAAATGTAAATGTAACAGGATTACGACACCTAAAAGAAACTCAAGCTATATTTAATCATGGCCTTGGACCAGGTTTATATGACTTTTTTTTCCTTCGCTACATTTTAGACCTTCAAAGTTTTTACAGTAAATGTTTCATATTTGTTTTCTTGACAATGAGTTCCATTTTGTGAACCAATTTATCATTTTGCATTTTTCAATGACATCTATACATGAATAATGAAATAAACCCTACATTTTGGGTTTTGCAGATTTCTCATTTTAGGTATCTTTTATTTTTATTCCTTTATTCATTTTTAAAAAATGCATATTAAGTGTTATAAATGACCAGTTAAATGTATTAGTGTGACATACATTAGTAATGCTTAGTAATAGTTTTCATTAGAGCTATCAGCTACTTTTATCTATTAACTACTTCAGAGCCAATCACTACGTATCAACTGCATTTTTAGCTAGACTGAAAGCATGTTGTGAAAGCAGATCCTGTAAATGCTTCATATCAGCGATGTAGTGTGTGACAGTATTCTAATCAAAAGCACTATTTTTTGAAGGCAGTACGAATTCCATAGACATATTTTTTCAACACAAAAGGAACAGAAAGAGAACAAGGGGAAGGACAGTCCATTTAGTGTTGCCTTTCAATATCAAGCTAAATATGAACATGAGCAGAAGCTGAGTGAACAAAAGGCAACGTGACTTGGTTTTTTTTTTTTTTTCAGCCGCATTTGTATGTTTTCTTTTTTTTAAATATACATTTGTATGTTCTTTAGATTTTAATGTTCCCAAATGAGGAATTTAATCCAAAGTCATTACACCTATGGGGACAATTTACTTAAAATAATGTTGTTCTATATTGTTCTTTTCAGATTATTCAGTGCCTGCTTTCTCTCCCTCTCTATCTCTTCTCTCACATATTGCTATGGCAACCAATTTTAATGTGTTTAAAATAACTGGATGGGGAGACAGTTGCCATATGTTTATATATTCCAGACCATATTAAGATGGACAATTTGAAGTAGTATGGGTGTAAATAAATTGTGAATTACTACGTAACTAATTGGTGCAGTCTACCATAACTCTTCTGATGTGTTACTTATTTTAATCTGACAGATAATTTGTTGATTTGTCTAATTGGATATTCTGCCTTATTCAATATTAAGAATGAAATCAGTGTTTGAATAACATTAAAGCATTAGTTTACAGCGTAGGTGTTTTGCAGGAGCGAGTGTGTGCAGTGCCAGTAATCGTGTGGGTCTGTCTGTCTGTGTGCGCTGCAGCTCTTAAGTGTTTTGGACTGAGGTTAACTAAGGTCAACTTGGCCGTCCAGGGAACATTGGAATATGGATGTGTTTTTCAAATGCTGACATTTCTGTAATAGATAAATGGTCCGATGCTAAGGGCTTGTTCCAGCATGTATTATGACACCCAATCACTGAAGACTGAACAGTAGCAAATCAGGCTACCAATTAGTGATGCTAACAGAGCATGCCAGTATTCAGAAATACTGAATTTAAAGAGTGATTAGAAAGCCATTCTGTGCACATCTGTACATGTGTCTTCTCAGTATGACACTAACTAATTAATTCACTATCATCATATCAGTAGTAAATATCCTGTATGTCAGATTTTGCAAGCAAACAATAAACTGCAGTAGTATACTGATTCAGTTATTAGATTAGATTAGATTAGATTAGATTAGATTAGATTCAACTTTATTGTCATTGAGCAAAGTACAAGAACAAAGGCAATAAAATGCATTATACTGTACATCTGTAGACAGGATGTCTATATAGGAAAAATATGAATGGTAATCTTAAAGGTAATAACTGTGTATTGTACTCAGACACTAGCATCACTATTCAGGATTTAATTATAATAATATTAGTTGTTTCAGAATTGCATAAAAATAATAGAAGGATGTATCCTGTTAAAATTGTTTGCATTGTAAGCATGTACTTGTATTATTTCTCTGTCCCACACTGATTGTTTGGCATGAATGGCAGTTTAGTCATCTTTTAGTGACACTCACTCAGCCTACACATGCACTCATCTAATTTTAGACTGCGCACACACCCTGGCTGTCAGGTAACTGCCAGTCACTGACGGGTACCACACCTGGCACTGCTTCAGTCATTTACAGCCTTACTCAGCTTCAAATTACAACCACATCATTAGACTCACTTGACTGCAGCAGTTAATTCAAATGTGATGTTAAGAATTTTAAGATAATTGTCACTTTCATGATCAAAGATGTTTGTTTTTTTTATTTAAAAGAAATGTCTGAAGCGACTCCTGTCAAAGGAGAAGTATATAGGTTTTTTCCCTCCTTTTTTTTCAGAATATTTGATCCATATTGATATTCGTTTTCACAATGTTATTAAATCCAATCCAAAGAGATGTTTAAAATGTATAATTATTTTTCACAATTAACACAAACAAGATTAGCTTCATAGATCATCTCTGACAACAGCCCTCTGCGGTTTAAATTTGAAAATGTTATCAGCTCTCAGTGAGAAAGTGAATTAATAATGTGTGTGCCTGTGCAGACCCAGACAACCCCAGCCTCCCAGCGCTTGGATTAAAGATGAAAGCATTGTTCACTATGTGAGGTGTTCACTATGTGAGTCTCTGTCTACTCAGAGCTTCAGCTTCTTCTAAGTTTTTATTATTTTTTTTCCTCTTGGCATGGGAAAAATGCAGACATAAATAAAAAATATTTTTATGAATTATTCAGGGGTGTCTTATGATTGACATGAGGGTGAAAGTACCTGATTATGCCACAAAAGTATGTGAGAGGAATAAAATTTGGAGCAGAATTGATACAGTCGGGATTTACAACTCCAGAACGAAGTGAAGGAATGTGGTTTTTTTTTTTTTTTTGTCTTGCTGTCTAATTTGTGTGCATTGACCTTAGCCTTGCCGGTGCTGTCCACAAAAAGAAACTTTTCCAAATATTTGAGGAATGTCTACATTCTGATCATGGTATGCAAAAAGACATTTTATGCTCCAATAAACCCAATTTTAAAATGATCTGAAAAGTTGTCAGCACCCAAATAGTAGGTCTGCACGATTAGATCCTAAAATCACATTGCGATTATTTTGACATGCTGTGATTACAAATTATATTGCATTATATAACTATTAAATGTACCATTTTGTATTCCAACATTTTTATCAAGACTAACACCAAATAGTTGGACAAATTAACTCATTAAGAGGATGATTGTCAATATTTATCTAAAAGTTAAAAAAACTTAAATTATTGACAAGCTGCTGATAAATTCCTGAATGTGTATATTACCTGTAATACATTGCTGCCTTTATTTATTTTTTTTTCCATTAAATAATTGCATATGTCCATAGTGCCATTTAAATTTTTACGAGATTAATTTTGCAGCACTGCCAAGTAACATTATATGACATAGTATACTATAATATGTCAAGAACCTTCCAGCAGCTTTGAATGGATGTCACATTATGCTTACTCAAAGGAGCTTTAAATAGATTTTCGCTTATCCCATACCAATTTCTTTAATTCGTTACTCCAGTCCAGTCATTAGCATACGAGGACCTGATAACACTCAATGTTTGCACTTCGCTAGTGGTGCATATTTTAATGTCCTTCTTAATTTATGCGCTAACACAAGCCATGATGAGAGGAGCAGCCTCTGTGCATGGCATTTATTTCTATTAAGAGTTCAAGGTTCTGTGTAACACGAGGAAAGTCTGCAGGCCACCTTAATAAACACAACGCACGATACAACCAGTTTGAGATTCTGTCTGTCACTGTAAAGCTGAACCTGTTCACATGCACAAGGCTGATGGAGGAATGGTGCTTTTTTTTCCCTCTCTTCATTGTTCTGGGTGGAGGATGAGGAGATCAATGCTGGGCTCTAGCTGCAGCAGTCTGCTCCGTGTGCAGGATACTGAACAGCAGCCAGCTCTGTCTCGCTCTTTTCATGTGTGTGTGTGTGTGTGTGTGTGTGTGTGTCTATGTTGATGACTAATGCCTTGCCTTGGGCAGCAGCAAGTTAACAAATGTACAGAGCTGGAATGAAGCCTCATTTCCATAAAGCAGTGAGTGTAGTACATTTGCTTAAATGGGCTCCTTTGTCCTTAATTGGCTCGTATATTTTTGCTTGTTGCTCCCAAAAAGGACAAGTTCTGTAGTCTTACAGTTTTGTGTTATTATTGTGCAAGATAGTCATTTTTGTAAGTATTCTAAGTGATACATTTTGTTTAATGAATGCTGTGATTAGGAAGATTTAATGTGTGAGCTTTTTGTCTTTCTAAACAATGAGCAGTAATGTGTTTTTGTATAAATTGAAATTCATACTGATTTACAGGCCCACAAGTCATAGGTTAATTGAGCATTCATGGTAAATAAGACAAGACTAAGTAACTCAGTAATGTGTCATAATTAAATTTTTATTTCACTTGTTTTCATCCTGTGTATGCATACATGTGTGTTTTCTGCATTTGTAAAGAATGCGATAAAATACATATCCACAGAACAGAGTATGCAATATATGTACTCCTCCTTGTTTCCAGGTTTATCACTAATTGAATATTAATAGACGGTACACAGTAAAATCACTTCGAAAAGCACAAAACCTAAAAACGTGATTTGAAACAACAGGTAGATTTGTGTTTAGACAATTTCTGCGACTCATCAGAAGAACTGAGCATCAGTGGACCAGCTAGTTAAAATTGATACTTTGATAATTAACTTTGATAATTAAATTAAACTTTGATACTAAAATCAGACTTATAGTTAGATAAAGCTTGTTTATGAGCAGAACTTAGACCTACTAGGTTGTTAGCTAATCGTCTGGCTAACTGAGCTAATACCTATGAAAAACAAAATACTTTATTGATCTCCAAGGGAAACTAGCTTGTAGGGATGTGAACCACCAGGAACCTCAGGATATAATATTTTCTGTATATATTCATAGATTCTGCTTTAAAATTATTGATCTGATTACTGGCAAGGTCAAGTAGTTTGCAGGGCATTACAAATTTAAATTTAATTTTTTTAAAGAACAAATTATTTACCTACACCACTCCTTCCTTAGGACATAAAGCAGCTTCTAAACACTACACTAAAAGAGTAAGCCATGACCTTTAAAAAAAAATCCTGCCTTGGTGTTTTTCATGAAGCAGACCCCATGTACAGTACAGTCAACACTTTCTAAATCTAATGTCAAACATGTCATATATCATCACTGCATTTATGGCCTTTTGGAGCCCTTTAGTACGTTGCAGAATCCAGCAGAGAGAGATCTTTAGATATACTGTATAATCATTACAGTATACAGTTTTGTAGGTTACATGGATCTGCAGAGAGACATCTTTTTTCACCTGGAACTCACCAAAGGCTCTTACAAGGTTGCTATTTAATGGTGTTACTGGTTGTGTGTGTGTGTGTGTGTGTGTGTGTGTGTGTGTGTGTGTGATTTAAGAGGTTGAACACAATCTGGACTTCTACCACACTGCTTTTGAGGTGTTAGTGGCTTTTTACTCCTCTCTTTGTAAGCTCCATTTTCACTGTCTGTCTGTGCTGCATCAACAGTGGGCCGAGACAGCCGCTCCATTGACGTATGATGCTTCGAAAAAACTTGCATAGCCATAAGCGTAGAATAATGTTTGTGTTGTGCTGTACAACAGTAAAAACACTAACATTGTAGAGATGAGGTAGGACATATTGAGCTTTAGCTAAATCTGGCAGACCAAATGTTCTTCTACTGTGTTCCTTTACTTGCCTGCTGTCTGTTCTCTCTCTCTCTCTCTCTCTCTCTCTCGTTCTCTGTGTGGACACAGTGAGGCTGTGTTCATGCTGTACTGTGCAGTTGACTTGTCTTAGCTAGTTTGTAGACTGCAGAGAAGAGGGCTGAGAAGGTCACCCTGGCCTCTTGGCTAAACTGACTTCTGCTTTCAAAGTGATGGCTTCAAAGTTTTTGTCATCTATCTAAACATAAGAAAGGGTTTTATCTGTACATTGGTCAGAACTCGATCTTTTAATGATATATTTACATTTTATACATTGGAGGACTCGAACCCCAAATTTTGTGTCTATATGTGTGGTTGTCAGTATGTCTGTCCAGGCAGATTTTGTTACAGCATCACACAGAACCGGCTGGACGGAATTTAATGAACCTTTTCCAGTCCTTCGGTATTTGCCTAAAGTTAAACCTGCACCATTAACTTTATCAAAATGTTGGGCAGGAGGGAAGTTATGAGCAGATATGTGCAAGATGCTGATCAGCTTATTTTTAGATTTAACCTTTTAACTATTTCTACAAATCTTTTAGCCATCAACAACGGGTACTTATGGTAATATCAAATACATTTTATGGATTTTATTTAAACACAGTTAAATAGTTTAAATATTAGACCCATTCATTATCCGTGTGCAGTGATATGTTGTCTACTTATTGCAGTCACAGACTTTCATAGTTAAGCAAATTTCCATATTATCAATATAATAGCTTTTGATAATGGTGGGTTGTGTTTCACCTTGAACATGATTATTTTTTAATAGTAGCACATCAAAAAGTTTTTTGTTCCTCTTAAGTGTTTCTCTGAAATCATCTGTCATACTGTACAGTATATGGTTAAAATTACAATAAAATCCACTTTGACTGATTTATTTCAACTCAATCATATCTATATCTATATCTATATATATATATATATATATATATGTGTGTGTGTGTGTGTATATATATATATATATATATATTTATTTATGGCTTTATCAGTTTATATCTACAGAGCGGGCTAGAGGCAACAATAGAAAGGAAAAAAACCCACAAAGATGACAAGCGGCAATTCATCTTTATTTCATTGATACTGTATAGCACTTAAATAAATCCCCTTTATAACTGTGTCCTATACTGTATGGTCAAATGTGTGATGGTCTAACTGTGAAAAGTTATTTCAGGTAAAATAAAGTCCACTTTGTTGGGGTTACCCATTTTTTAAGAGAGTTACATGAAGTGTATAGCTGAATTTATGACGTGTAAATGAGGTGCTCGTTCTAAATCAAGCATGTGTGCGTCACATTAAAGTTTTTTAAGATTCTTATGGTATGAAAAAGAGCTTTGTAATAACTGGACGTTTTTTAATAGCAGTTGTAGAAAGCAAAACCACTACTTCTATATATATTTTTATGTTGAGAGGTACAAAACTGTTCATGGTATTTCAAGCCTTAGACTAATACAGCAATTATAGTTACAAGACAGCATAGCAAAACTGTTGATATCAAATGCAATCCAAAGCCATCCACATAGTTCTTAATTGGAACCATCTTCAGTAGTCACATGCATTTTTTAAACAGACCATATGGTGCAATCCTCAGCAGCAGTGAGTGGTCTCCAAGTGATCAGAATTCCAGCCAGAAGTAGGGCATCAGGATGGGTCTGGCATGTCCAGAGGGCAGAACAGGTTTAAATATACATCGATACCAACTTTTGCCAGACCAAGTATAAATACTTCCATTTTTGTACTTGCCAATAGCAAGAACTGATATGACTACTCGGCTTTGTCCTAAGGCACAATGTATACAGAGCCGTGCAAAATGCCTCACGTCTGCAACATATTGAATGCACCTGCTTATTGCTTTACAAGCCTGTAAATCCCAAAACTGCTTTGCATATAAAACGACTCTCATTGGAATAAAATCTTTATCAATAGGCAATTAATAGTTGTTTTTTTTTAAATGCTTTTAAACTTCCCTTTGTGGAATTTTTAGTGTAAGGACATATACAATTATATATTTGATCATTGTTATAAAAAGTAAATGTATTTGCCCTCCCACCCTTATTGGTCTCTTTAGGGTCCTTTAGTACCATGGCAGCTACGCATTAACACCAACAGTGTCACAATGATTTTCCTTAAGTTGCAGCATAAACTGCACAAAAATATTTTAAATTCACATGGACGAAAATTCTAATTAAATGTTTTAAAAAATCTACATTAAAATAAAGAAGTATATCCATCTGCCACCATAGTCAGTAGGGATGGGAATCAGCAGGGATTAGACGATATGATATTATTGTGAAACCTCGGTGCTGAGTCAATCTGTATTGTGATTCTGTTAATATCACAATTCTGTATAAAAAAAAAAAAAACTTAAAAATTTGTTACAATTCTAAGCAAACTGAGCAAATACATTGCTCCTACCACACAAGATGCTGTGATGCCTGATAATGTCGAATAGTTTAGAGCGTGCCACCTGTAAAATTATAAAAGAACAGCAATATTGCATGACCTTGAATGCAAACATACATGAATTTAAAAAAGAAATCACTCGAGTTAAAAAATCGCAATAGAGTCACTACATCACTGATTGCGATACATCACTGAAATGTTTTTCCCGACTATGAATGCATATTTATGCAACACGCTGTTATCTTTTCCAAGCTGAAGTTTATATAACAGTTCCCTGTTTCTGTTTATCAAATATCATAAATAGTTGTGTTTCTCTCTCACTTTGTCACTCTTGTCTCAGAGCACAGCTCTGGAAGTGGCTGAGAAAACAAAAAAATAACACGGACAAACCAAGAGTTGCACTGTTAAGTTAGGTTAGCAAGACAAGACTAGAGAGAGAGATGCACTGCTTTTACTGGCTGACATTAAACTCGGAGAGGAGAGAACACACAGTGACCTGATTGCTGTTCCTGCAGTTCACTCTTACAGTTTTCTTTTTTTGTTGTTGTGCCCAGTACATTTCATCCTCTTATTTGTGTTTCCAACATCATCCGAAGATCATGAGTTTAATTCCCCGGTGGTACTACAGCCATCTGTAGTTGTGAGCTTAAAGAGAAGACTGACCATGCTATCTCAGTGGGAGGGATGACATACTAACTCTCTCACATCAATCATGGCGACACTGGCCGATCATGGGTATCTGAGAGCTCTCGCCGGCTGAATGTGCGGATAGCGCTTTTCTCCATGTGTGTTATGTCTCTCCCTAACAGTGGGTGAGTAGTGGTTGGAAAAGATGCAGTTGTGGATTTACATACACAAAAGGAATCAGGTGTTAGCTTGTGCTGTCCTTGATTGGTTGCTCGATTGGGAGTGTCTTAACAGGTCCAGTGGAAGTTGGACACAACTAAATTAGGAAGAAAATTGATGCATCTCTAGCAATAATTAAAATTATTTTAGGAGTTTGCAGTTATTTGTTAGATCTGTCCGGGGTGTCCGGGGTGTACACTGCCTTGTGCCCTAAGTCTCCTGGAATAGGCTCCAGGCCCCCCACAACCCTGTATACAGGACCAAGACCGCTTTTTCCTGTTTACACGGTTGCAGGGGGCCTGAAGCATATACCAGTCTAAATGATGAGTGAGTAAGTGAGTATGTAGAATTATAGAAGAACAGCAACATTTCACAACCTTAAATGCAAACATATGTACACTTTAATTTTTTTTTTTTTTAAATAACCGTGGCAGGACATTATCTGTCCAAAGTTCATGTGTTGATGCAATTAAACACAATCATATTTTGATAAATTAGCGCAGTAATATTTAATGGAGATTTAACTTGGCATTGAAGTTTAAATGGTTTGTTATTAGAAAGATTTAGTACTTGAATAGTATTCAATGTTGTTAAATGATTTAGTATGCCCACTTTTGAAAATTTTTTCAAGTGGCCTATTTGTGTGAACTACCTACAGTATAACATACAATATATTCAGTGTTTATAAATAAATGGCACACACAATGCACACAATGGCTATACTATAAAAATATACTATAGAAATAGTATAGTCAGCAGAAAATAAAATGTTCGGTTCAGGTTTGTATATGACATATACTCAACATTGTACTTAGAATTTCCTAACTGTGGCAGGGCTGTGACAGGAGAAGATGCTGCACCTCAGCAGATCCCTGTAGTATCTCATGGCGCAAATAGAATAATGTTCGTTTAGTATGAGTGGCTCCACGAGTCTGATTTTAATTCCCGGTGTTATTTGCAACAGTGGTCATGCACTTATTTGTTTTCCGAAGTGTGAGCCCCGGGGCCAGGAAGTACACTATTGAACTGACCCATGTGATTCAGTGGAGTGCCTGGACTCAGCTATTCTCTGGGCTGAGGCCATTCAGAGGTTAGTATGCTGCTAATTAAAGGCCATGGAAAAGCTGTGGTGACGTAGAATGAAACATTTAGGAGGAAGCACAGGCTGGGGATAGAGGCTGAACAGATGGGGAGACAGCAGAAAGCAAAGGGAGTTAAATAGAGGTGACAAAGGAAGCGTGCTGCATGCTGAGGAGAGCTGGCATCACAGCAGCAGGAGTTTTTCTCTACTACTTATTACCTTTCCTGTGTTAAGGGGAGATTTCAGCATCTTGTAGTCTGAAGGCCCTACATGTATTTGTGTAATGCACTGTGTAAAGCTTTTAACTGCTTTGAGAGTCAATAGAGTTGCAGTGGGTTAATCAAAGTCGACTCAGTGAACATGAAACAGAATTTGTTCATATAAAACATCACACCTGTTCAGGGTGTTATTTAAGATATATATATATATATATATATATATATATATATATATAAAATCAAATGTATGGGTTACACAAAGAAATAATTTATGGATTTCCAGAACATGGTCTTATTAATACTATATATATTGCTGCTTTGAAATTTAAAAAATACCATACCATAAGAATCTTAAAAATCTCTATTCTGTTTTTCTGTCACAATCATATTAAATTTAGAACCGAACACCTCATTTTCCCGTTATAAATTCAGCTATACACTTCCTTATGCTATTGAAGCCCAACCTGTTGACTAAATTCTCAATATGTGACCCAAAACCCACACTCACATCGCCAAAACGGGTCATTCTTGCGGATGCAATGGCTCACCAAATTAGTGTAACGAAACTGTTTCTGATTGGCCTATCTTCTGTATTTATATGAAATGGAGCAGAGAGTCTAATTCCCCATAAGGAGGGGTAAGGAAAAAAATGGAAATTAGATATCGCTGTTATACAATAGATGTTTTCCAAAGATGTAGAGGAAATGAGGAGAATAATTAAATCATGTGGGAAAATCAGGTTCCACAATGCTTATGGCTTGATAGGAGCATTTATTCTGTCCACTTATGGGAAGGTTCATGAGCTTTCCTTCCCATTGGCTGGTCTATGGACAAAAACAAAAGCGTTTTGTAGGGAACAATATTAGGCTACACAAGTAATATGAGGAAATTGCTTGCTGCTATTATTTGGAATGATTTTCCATTTAGTCTCAGCTTTAGTGTTCATCCATTCAGAGATCAATACTTTATACCCATGGGCTGTACACAATTGGAAAAAAAGTGTATTAAACTGTACCCTTCCTTGTTGCTGGAGTGACATCTCAAGGGTACATCCTATTCATCTCTTTTCTAGACTGGTGCATATAGTGTACATTTAAAGATTTACCTTCTTACCAAAAATAATTATGATCCATGGACGTACCTTTTTTAAATGTACACTACAGTATAAACATTTCAAGGTGAAAGATGCAAGAGGTGCAAAAGGTGTACCCTTGATGGTATCATCCCAAGGATAGTTTACTATTATTCATTACTCATAATTTGCTTTATCATTTTGAGGGGAGTGACCCTGCACAGAGATTTTGTGAAGTCACTATTGCTATATAATGCTATTTTCAAACTTATTTCCATAACTCTTTTTGATTCAGCTGCTTTGCGACAATGACCATAGTTAAAAGATCCATATTTATAAAATAAAATAATTTATAAATAAAAGTATAAATTTAATTGAATTGGGTAGCCTCCTAGTGAATGTGAAGAAATATATATTTTTAGTTAAATATTTATACAATAGCAAATGATGGTTGTAGAACATTTTTTTTTTAACTTGAAAAGTTTTGTTGAGGTATTAATAAGACCATGTTCTGGAAATCCATAAATTATTTCTTTGTGTAACCCAAGGTGATTAAACCAGAAGAGAGGTCTTTGTACATGCTAAAATGTAACTACTTAAATGAATGACTTAATTTAAATGAAAGAGAACACGGAAACATTGAATCACTGTTCCAGTATATGCCAAACTGAGCATACATTTCTCTTTCATTTAATCCACTGTATTTGTGTTTGCAATAAAAGAATGAAATAGTGTGAAAATAATTGCATACGCTATGATATAGAGTGTTAACACAGATTACGATTTAGATTGTAAATATATGCACCTTCATTTATTTTCTGAGGCCAATCCCAAGGGCTTAGCCTTACCACATGACCCTGCAAATAACTGATTGGCAGGTACGTTGCTTAGCAACAATAGTCTACTACCCATCCTGCCCTAAATCTACAACACCGTTATTGAGGAGCTTTAGCTTGGTTTGGGTTCGAACAGGAATCCCAGCAGTAGTACTCTGCACTGTTATTGCACTGTTATTGCTTCAACCTGGTGTTTTAATGTGTGCAGTAGTCTCCCTTTATTACTAAATAATTGGCTGACTGTGGGTGGCCAAAGACAAAGAATGCCTTCTTATTTTATTTTATTTTTTTCCTTCAATGTACCAGTAGCCAGACATTTAGGTATCGTAATACCTGACACGGAACCATTACTCCTTATAAGCATGGTCTGCAGGCTGCTGTTAACAAGTAATGTAAAACATCAGGTGTCCTTTCTGTTATCTCAGACCAGAAATTTAAATCTGATCCCATATTGATGAAAAAAATTTAAGCTATTTAAAATTGCTGAATCTGTTTTCAAGTAATAAATAAATAAAAGGAATATTTATATTATCTAATAATATGAAGCTAGCCATTGGATAAGCATAGGACTAACATAGGACATATGCAAATTAAATATATTTTAGTATACATTATTGCTCTATAAACCTGTGGCAAACTGTGACAACTGTGTTAACTATAGCTCTAAGTTTTTACCACAAATCCCAATGCAACAGCCTAAATCCTGTGTGTGTGTGTGTGTGTGGCTAATTTGTTAGTGTACCCATTAATCTCTTTAGATTACTTGCTGCGCAGGGTATTGACTTGTAGCTTCCTCTCCTTTCTACATCCCTTCTCATGCAATCTCTGCACCTCTCTTTCTCTCATTCTCTCTCTCTCTCTCTCTCTCTCTCTGTTTCTCTCTCTCTCTCTTCCACTCTTGCCCCCTCCCTCCCGTTTTAACACTGGTAAAAATATCTGCAGACAGCAGGAGCACAGAAGAGGGTCTCTCTCTCTCTCTCTCTCTCTCTCTCTCTTTCTCTCTCTCTCTCTCTCTCTCTCTCTCTCTCTCTCTCTCTCTCTCGCTCGTTCTCTCTCCCTCTCTCGTTCTCTCTCAGACATCCCACCCATGTGATCTCGCAGGCAGGCTGTGCTCAGTCTCCAGCCCTCAGCTGGCTGCACCTAATGAGTCTTTGTGTGGCTGGAACGAATAAGAGAGAGAAGCAGTCAGGGAGAGAGAAGCAGGGAGAGAGAGAGGGAGAGAATCAGGGAGAGGGAAGAGGAGAGTTCTTTACTGGAAAGAACAGTAAAGACTTGGCTGCTGCTGAATGCACAGGTTTCTCTATCTCACATACACACACTCTTCCTTTTCCATCTCTCTCAGTCTCTGTGTCTTTCTCACACGCACACACACACACACACACACACACACACACACACACACACACACGTGTTGCCCAGTACAGGGAGAGTAAAATGGGAGGCCTTCATTCATCACGACTCATCCAGGCTTGAATCGGTCCATTCACTCTGAGTGTGAGTGGAGGGAGTAGCGGGTGGAGCACATCAGTGGTGGACACAGGTCAGTTGGCTCCTTTAAAGCCCGGCATGCAGCCCATTGCTTGCTGCTGAACTCATGTGGCAATGCCAGGTTTCAGCAGGGTTTAGCAGACAGTGACTTAATGCTTAAGCGAATAGGCTTCTCTTGAAACTACATACAGGATCCGATGCTGTCGCTTGTGTTTCACAGCTTGTGATACTGTACATGTACTGTAGTGGCGATTCAGTATTGACAATGCCTATATGTGTGTATATATTTGAATGCATGTGAAATGGTCTTGTTCCTGGGAGTGGCTGCTCTGTGCTGGGTTTTCTTTGCTGCAGAATGCTGTAGTTGCAACATGGACTATGTGTGTTGTGGAAAAGTACAGCAGCCTAGCCGGCAGAGAGGAGAGACAAAGGGAGAAAGAGGGAGTGAGAGATGGAGGGAAAGAGAGAGAGAGAGAGAAGGGAATGAGGTATGGAGAGGAGGAATAACGAGCTAGGAGAGTTACTGCTCTCCTTATCTTTCTCTCTCTCTCTCTCTCTCTCTCTCTCTTTTCCTCTATCTCTCACTGCACACTACAGCAGTCAGCTCTTGTTACCTCTGGGCTACCCATGATGTCATGCCAATTCATTGTATCAAAAAAATTAATAGTTGGTACTCCTGCTTAGGTCTCAGATGTGCCCAGATCCAGTGAAGCAGCTTTGCTTTAACAAGGAGAGATGACCACTTGTACATAAACCAATGTTGATTTTCTTTTGTCTTAGGGGTGTAATATTAGCAGTCATTATTATAAAAGTCTTCGCCATCATCATAAAGAATGTACATAAAAAAAAAAAATAATAATTTGCTTGGCTAGTGTGCATCAGAATAACTGCACTTAGCCTAAGAAAGATCTTATGTAAAGTTACTGATCAGATCCTCTTTTCTTTAATCAATGATTTTATAAATGCCACATGATTAATATATATGTGTGTGATGCAACATGGTGCTTGTATTTATTTTTGGAGCTTGGGGGTGAGTCGTAGATGCCAGAAAGACATAAAAAAAAATCAAAATGTCTCTGATATGAAATCACTATTTGTGCAAGTATATTAGTATCTCCATAGCAACCACTTTTGGTATGAAAGAGCAGTGCGGCATGCGCCGAGGGCTAAGAATGCGAATGGATTTTCAACAAGGGGGAACTAATTATGATGATTACAAGGAAATAGGCCTATGTTGTATCCGAAAAACCTGGACGAGCCATTTGCAGTTATCTGGTTCCTCCTCCGGTAAATCCGACAGGGAGCAGCAGGCCTTGCGACAATTGACACAACTGAATGATTTTTATTACAAGATGTCACACTGTGTTTTTGAATTATATTAATAACATGATGAAGCATTAAAAAGTAGACTATTATCAGCGGGGTCATGAGTGGGTACTGTATCCTCTTCCTGCTGGATCAAGAAGTTAGATTAGGGTAAAACACAGGCCATAAGAAAAGTGTGTGTTTTTTACTGTAGAGAAAATGCCAGACATTCCATAGCAGCACTGTATGCTGTGGTTTGGAGCTTCTCCAGCTTCTCTCCCCCTCTCTCCCTCTCCCTCTCTCAATCTCTGCCTCACTCCATCAGCGCACACACACACAAGAACAATAGGCTTGTGCTGAGAGCCTAGCCGAGCGCCCCCTGCTCTGTCTGGGCTTCTGTAATCAGCCGATAGAGCCGAGAGGTTCTGAGTCTCACCACATGAAACAATACAGCAGCGTGTCCCAGACTGCCTCTCTCTCCCTCCTTCTCCCTTGGCACACCACTAATCTGTGCTTCCTCCTGCAGCTTTTTCATCATAGTGGCTATTTTAGTTTTTGAAAAGCAGGAGAGAGAGAGAGATAGAGAGAGAGTGTAAGAGGTAACTGTTGGGAAGTTCTCAAAGCTCTGCTGCAGGTTTTTGAAATCAACGTAGTATCACATTCATCTGCATGACAAAAAGGGCTTTGACAAAACAATCTGGAGATTCCTGCCTTGATTATTAAACCCGCACTGTGAGCATAATTATAAAGAGATTAATACTAGACACTCCTGTTGATGTATAAGTGAAGATAGTTTAACCTCATGTATTCATCAATGCTCTTTATGAAACACAAAATACTACAGAGGTGATTATAGATAATCTTAATTCTGTAGTTAATAGTATGTACTGTACACCATATACTAATCGACCATAACATTATACAATTACACACCAGTAAGTTGGTGAGAGGTTCATAGGCAAACAACAACCCACTGCACTTAAAGGATGTACTGCTAACGTTACAGTGCCAGATGTGACAGAGGTCTTGTAGAGTCAGAGCTGCCCTGGTGGCACAGGGGGAACACCCATAACCTGGGGTGGTTTTAATGATAATGGTTGGTAATGGCTGATTGGTGTTTATCAAATGTGCTTTTTGAACAACCCATTCTCGGTTTAGATTCCTTAGCTCTTATAATAAGCTTCTCTTTTAAGGGAATGATTTCCACTGGACTTTGAAGCATGGCTGTGGGATTTTCTGCTCATTTATCCTTAAGATTATTATAAAGGTCAAGCAATGATATTTGGCAAAAGGTTTGTGACACAGTCAGTGTTACATTTCATCCCAAAGATGTTCAGTTTTAAGAGTTGAGGTCAGGGTTCTGTGCAGGCCACTCAAGTTCTTGGCAAACCATGTCTTGCATGGTGCACAGGGGCATTGTCATGCCGAAAAAAAATGTTGCCACCTCTTAACTTACCTGAAGGGAAAACCTAATTTTACAGCATACTAAGACATACTATACATTTATGTGCTTCCACTTTAGGGGCTGCAGTTTGGGCTTGGAACATATCGGGTATGTTGGTCGGGTGTTCACTTTAGCCATTTACTGTCATTTTACGTATGACACCTGGGTACATTAGGCTGCTACCTAAGAGCTGCTGCTGTAATCATAATTATATTGATGTTTAGTGATTCTTAATGAAAAGACAATAATTTCTACCCTAAATGATCTAAATTAACACCCAGATTTTTGTAGTGCTGCTTTGACATTGTTTTTTTATTAAAAGCACTACTCACTTATTATCTATACCGCTTATCCTGTTCAGGGTCACACCAAGCCTGGAGCCTATCCCAGTGGACTTGGGGCACTAGGCAGGAGCAATCCATTACAGGGAACAAAAGCACACACTTACTTCCTCGCACACTATGGGCAATTTGGAAACCAGTTAGACTGATCTGTATGTATTTGTACTGTGGGAGGAAATCAGAGCAGAACCTCGCCAAGCATGGGGAGAACATGCAAACTTCATGCACGTAGATCCGAGTTGGAATCAAACCCTGAAGCCATAGTGCTAATCCTTATGCCACCATTATATTTGTACTATACAAATACAATTAATTTAAATTAAATATAATACATGCATTGAAAATTCCTTTTTATTTTAAAGGTTTGTTACAACATATGGGCTAATGTCCAGCCTTTCTTTGATTGATTGACTGTTTGTGCAGGACCAATCAAGGCCAGGCAATATGGCCATAATCATATCGATTACTATAATCTTAATACACATTCATAACATTGAGTCACTCCTAGAAACATGTATCTGACTTCCATTTTCTATATTAAGTAATGTATGTTCTTAGTGATTATCCTGACAGTTTTTTTGTATGTGGTTTTGCTGTTATGATACATCATTTATTAAAATATTTAATTAATATATGATGGTGGTGCCTGAGGTTACTGATTAGAAGGTCGATCGTTCAAGCCCCAGCTCCACCAGGTTGCCGATGTTGAGCCCTTGGGCGAGTCCCTTAAACCTGTCTGCTCCAGGGGCGCTGTATAATGGCTGACCCCAGCCTACCAGCAATCCTGAGATAGGTGAAGAATAAAGAATTTCACTGTGTAGTAATATGATGGACACGTGACAAATAAAGGCTGAACTTAATCTTATCTTAATCTTATCTGAATAGCAGGGGGAAAACACATTCTATAAAGTATACTGTGTTTATTATTGTCAAATGGGGACCTTTTAATGTGCTACAGTATTTACCTACGTTATATTTTTCCAATCGTTTTCACTATGATTATTTGTATTCTCATCATTTGTATGCAATGTTAACACTAATTAAACAGCAGCTTTTGTTGTTGTTTTTTTTCAGATGTAGCTATTCTTTACCACATTTTACTTTACTTTCCCAATATTCTGTTCCTACAGTATATAATGTTTTGTATCCCAAAAGTTAAATCATCCTTCACAGCAGATTTTTTTCATAACTACACAGTCAGAATCGGATGACTAACCCCTTCTTTTCTGTGGCCACTCAGTAAAACATGGACTAAACACATTTCCTGGAACTTCAAGGCATTCAATTAGTAGTTTTCTCCTTCTCCATCTTCCATCTTACTCCATTTGTGGCCTCAAGATGATCAATCGCCTGAGGAAAGAAGGGAGGAGAGGCATAGAGAGAAAGAGCTTGTTGCTAATTAAGTGCTTTGATGATTGTAGAAGACATGAGCAAAGATATTAAAGAACCTTCCTCCTTTTCTGTCTCCCTAACACACATGCAGGTGTGGCTCAGAAGCAGTCATGAGCGGAATACTGAAGAGGAAGTTTGAGGAGGTGGAGGGAGCGTCTCCGTGCTCCTCACTGAGGGAATCGGAAGAGGAGGAGATATCGAGCAGCGAGAGTGGAGACAGCAGCGACAGCGTCAACCCCTCTGCCTCTCACTTCACGCGTGAGTCATCACTGCTTCCTTTGTCGTCATTATCATCATCAATATACATCAATGTCTCCTTTTGTATGCTACTGGGAAATAGCTTACAAAGCTCCGTGTTTGTACATGATTAACAATGATTCAGCATTGACGTTTCCTCCATCATAGAGAAGAGTTTTATAAAAACATTTTTTTGAAAATCATACCCGATGAATCATATTTAATGTCAATTGAAAAGGCATCTAGTCACAAGCTACATGTTTTCTCAATGATTGCTTTTCATTGGTCTGTAACATATGACGCGACGAGAAATATTTCTGCACTTGCACACTTGGCAATTGAAAACGCTCGTAAGGTCCTCCGACAGCTGAATTTAGCACTGCTATTTAATATTGATTTTCATCGGAGTCTGTAGTGGGTCTATAATAAAATATTCATTATCACAATAAACCTAAAACGACTGCACCTCACGGATTTTAGCATCAAGTGGCTACACTCCATGCGTGCATTGTGTTTACTGGTATTTGACTTCATTAAACAACAGAGAGCTACTAAGTACTTAAGAGCATGCTGTCCTAAAAACACAACATATTATAATGGCTGTGGGGGGAAAAAAAAAATCACAGAAAGAAAATCTCTCTTGAGATTTTTTAAGAGGGCCACTTTATCACATTATATCAGTTTATATCACAAAAGGGATTTGTGTTGCAATGAGTAGTTTTAGAGATTTTTCAGCTGCAGCCACTTGCTTCTGCAATAAAACCCGAGCTGTCTCTTATTTAGAGCTACAGCGGGAAAACCCAGGCCAATGAATCTGTGATTTAAAGCTGCTGCAGGCGAAGGTACACCAATGATCCTTACCCCTTACAGAGTTCAGTGAAAGAGTGTGTGGGTTTCTAAGAAAAAGCCACAGCTGAGTAAACCTAACCCCTATTGCTCATCGCATAGCCTAGCGCATGAGTTGCTTACTGAGCCTGTGGGTAGCAGCTCCCTTTCCACGGCTCACACCAGCTGAGTGCTGGTACTCATTAATGATTAATAACACCATAGGTGCCTACCTCAGTGCTAATAGGGGAGCCGCACTTTTTATTCTATGCTGTTTCGGAGTAGGGAGATGAGTTCATTCCCAGAGGTCTCCCCTCAGTGGCCTTACAGACAAAGAGGTGTGTGGGGAGTTCAAAGTGATTTACACTCAGGGCACACAAGTGTAACACTGATTTCAATGTCCTACTACCATAATGTAGCCTACAACAAGCTGACATGCTTTTGTTTTTTCTGCTTTGTCAACTTTTTATTTAACACTGATTATAATAATTGTTTTACTTTTTACTTTATTATGATATAACAGGATTTATATGATGTATTACTGTGTAGTCTGCATAATGCATTGTACAGTACAATCAGACGTTTAAATCTAAAATACTGTTTAAAGTCATGTTGTGAATGCCTTGAAAAATGTGATTATTTATGAATTAATGAGTACATTCACAAATTAAATGATAAGAATTTTAAAATACGCATTATAAAGCATATCTACTGTATTTACTGGAGATTTCAACTTCGTTTACTATTTGAATATCCTAATAAAAATCAGTTCCTAGTTGTTTGTCAGGAATTGTAAACGGACAGGATACAGATGCACACGGTAACATAAACAAACAGAAGTAATAATGGGAACCAGAACACTAACTAGCAACATGAACAACTATGGACTGCGAGCAGGAAATACATGCTAACATTTAAAAACATAACAGCTGCTAGACAAAGATGTGCTGCAAAACTGAACACAGAACTGAACAATACTCGGGTCCAACGAAATCAGGAATAACGTTTTATAAGAATATGCATGTGATCAGGGTCATGATTTAGGGGCCGATGGGAACTGTAGTCCATGGAACGTGCCTGGAAGTAGAGTTTCAGCCGCTCCAGTAAGACCGCCCCTTCGGCCTCTTATTTGCACACAGCTGTCACGTCACTGTTGGTGTTTGGCTATCTTAGAGTGTTTTTACTTTAGGGCCCTGGAATTGTTTCTGGGAACACTTTACTCAAAATTCTGGTTCATTTTGATTAGTGAGAACACGATCATTCCAGACTCAGGAACTGTGCCCAAGTCTGCTTGATGAGCTGATCTTGGGCAGCGTACTTGAGCACGGATTGAATCGTATATGGAAGCCAGTCATTCATGAACATGGAAGCAGATTACTGTTTGGACGCGACGTCATCAGTGCTATCTCACTTCACTGAAAAACCTTCGACATACACAGCCATAGCTGATACAGTAGGAAGGCATGTGGGAGTATTGCTCTCAAGTTTCTTTTTCAGAAATATCAATAATATTAGGCATAGCACAAAGGTTAACATCCTGTTTTCTTCTTCTCTTGTGTTTCATAGCAGTTTACAAAACAAGTAGGTTCATAGTGCCACCTGCTGTATTGGAGAGTGTATATACGCAAGTGTAGCCATGTACAGAGAGCAGAAATAATGTGAACGCTGACCAGCGGAGGAGTGGGCAGCAATTGTTCCTGGGCACTGTAGAAGTCAATCATGCCTAGTGTGAAAACGCCCTTACTCTGCCCTAAGTTGGTCATGGTGGTTTCGGAGCTGACCTCACCCCCTCTGTCCCCTCCTCCCTTGCCCGAAGGACCTTGCTCAGCTCGTTGATCTGCTTCTTGGTGATGGTCTGCTGCAACTAATTTCTGGCCCTAATTTCTGTAAGGAAATTGATATAGAGAGGATGCAGATGAAAAGTTGCATCTTTAATAGACATTGATACACGCAAACACATGTAATAATGGGAACTGTAACACTAAATGAAAAAAGAACCGAACTATAGTCCATAAGCTGGGAATATACAGTGTGATAACACAGACGCAAGACAAAGACGGTGTGAAAACAGAATTAAGTTAGAATTAAGCTACAGTCAGAACAAGAATGCAGAATTCAGAACCAGATTCAGCCACAGTCGAAATCAGGAAAACCCAAAGCATGTGAATATGATGAAGGACATGTGATTTGCAAAGGCCAATGGGAGCTGTAGTCCAGTGCCTCCATGACACTTTCCTGATATTATCATTAAAAAATAAAACCACAGTAGATTCAGTGAACATTTATTGAACACAATAACAAGCTAACTCAAAGTCATGAAGCTTTTTTTTTTTTTTTTAATATTCTAATGTCTCTATATTCTTGGAAAAAAAATTCATTAGCCTCTGTAAATAGTCCCTTAGAGAACCATTTAAGGTTCTATATCAAGGCATTTTATGGAAACAAACTGTCTCTAACGGTATCAAGATTTCATTTGAGACCATATAATAATCTAAGATGCAATGCTTAGAGGTATTATAATTTTTTATATATTTTCTTTTGAGTGTAGCACATGTTGAAGCTTGGTTTTAAATAGAAGTAAAATACCTTTGCTTCCTTCTTGTCAATCAATTCATCTCGCATCCTGGACTCCGCTTCCCACCATCTGGAAAGACATTTAATTTTAAGAACATCACACCTACAGTATGTGCTGTTTAATGTTTCAGCCTGTTGTCAGTCACTGTGAGAAGTAATAGTGATTACACTAATCACATGACTATCTACTGTATAAAGTAATAAAAAGTGAAATTCAGAGGTACAAAGAATCGTTGATGAATCATGATTAATTATTTAACCACATATCTTATTGACTGTCTCATTTATTATATTTATACATCTGTAGGAATATCAATTATTATATAAAGTCTACAGTCTACAATGTAATTCTGCTTCACACATATTGTGAAGTTTCCCCTTCTCTTTGCTGTGAGAATATGTTCTGTTTTTAATGAAATACATTGCGCTCAAGCTTGTGGGCAGTGGTGCTGCATAAACAGATGGTTTCTATTTGTCCTGTGTGTGTCAGACATGAGAGGGACTTAAGGACTAGCTGTGGGGAACTCCCTGGACATTAAAACCAGTATGAGAGACTTTTATGCTGTATATATTTACTCTGATGGCAGTTTCTCTGCCTTTTTGTTCAAACCCAGTGGGAAGCCCAGGCCTGCACATTGATAAAGGACCCAGTGGAGGTCACCATAGGGCTGCACCACAACTAGCTGATTCTAGATGCTATAACAGGAAGCGCTGTCTTCACAAAGCTGCATTTGAATTGTTAAAAGCCTATGTGAGTCTCCTGCTCTGTTCCAAAAGGTTAATATACAGATCTGGCCTTTAAAAACGCGACTGGCCGTGGCTGTGCGCGGCAAGCTGTGAAAATGCCCCTCATTTCCTGTAGGGGGCAGTGTCTACTGAAGCCGAAAATGTGTTGTGTCTCCTAGGCGCCCATTGACAGCAAGCGACAGAGCTCATATCCGTGTCAAGCTCAAACTAATATGTATTTATTCTTCATTTTCTTCTCTCCTTCAATGATGATACTTCTTTGACTGCGCTTTCTCCATTCAGTATTATTATTATTATTAGTGTTTCTTCAATTCTAAAGACCACTGTTCAAGTAAGACTTTTCCTCTTTTAACTTCTCCTGTTTGAGATTACCACAGTGTCTCATTGGATCTGCACATTTGATTTGTCACTAAGTCGTTTTAGAGGATAATGATTAGTGCGCTGCATGGCGACATTGACGTTGCAGGATATGAATAAATTTCCCTTTCAGTAGATCTGCTACTAGATTCATTTGTGGACAAGTGGGAAAAAAGTTTGGGTGCATCCCATCCTTTAAGCATGAAGAAAACACAAAGAATTTTAACAGCTGATCCTGGGAGACTGAAAGAGTGAAGCTGGTTGGTTAATTCCTGTTCCATGTACTTCTAAGAATTATTTATTTTTTTAATCTTACAGCGACTTATAGGCGACACACATGGAAAAAACATCCTTTATTGTGAGCGTGATTGTCGCGTGTCTCCCTTTAAAATTGCACAATTGAACACGCAACTGACATGACATGTGAACAACCCTTCAGGCAATCAAAATACATAGCAGCCTAGTCTGCGAAATGGCACAGTCTGCCTTCAATTAGCTGCCTAAACCTTGGCACAAAAAAGATGTGGTTGCTAGACGGAGACACTGACCTTTTCTTTTATGTTTTAAAGTAGTAAATAATCATTTTATTACACACTATTATTGCATTCCTAATACGAGTGTGGGCTAAATCCAGATTGACTTGTTCTGGTCTGGATCAGAACTGGGGTCTGGAGTGAGAATAATGTAATATAATACATAATTAGTCTCAGGGAAACATGTTAAATACAATAAAGTCCAAAACAATCACTCAAAGTGATTTTAACTACAGTTCTAACATCTTAGTGTTAAAAAAAGAAGAAAAAAAAAATATATATATATATATTATAATACCAGTAAATAAATTTCAGAATACTGTATGCCATTCTTTAAAAAACAGCTTTTTTGTTAATGAACTAATCTTTCCCATCCAGCATCCTCCATCCTGAAGCGTGAGAAGCGGATGAGAACTCAAAGGGTGCATTTCGAGAAGGTGACGGTGTATTATTTCAGCCGGCGGCAAGGCTTTACCAGCGTGCCCAGTCAGGGAGGCAGCACCTTGGGCATGTCGAGCCGACACAGCTCGGTACGGCAGTACACACTCGGCGAGTTTGCGAATGAACAGGAGCGCATTCACAGGGATATGCTGAGGGACCACCTGAAAGAGGAAAAACTCAACTCCATTAAACTCAGGGTAGGAAACAGATTACATAAGTAAAAGTTCTCTGGTGGGTGACTTTTATAGGAGTCAGTGATCTACAACAGGTGTAAGCAAGAAACCTAACTCTTAACTATGAACTGCTTTTATGTTTTTAGCTGACTAAAAACGGTTCCGTCGAGTCAGAAGAGGCGAATGCTCTCACAGTTGATGATATCTCAGAGGATGACCTGGACCTGGACAACACAGAGGTAGATGAGTACTTCTTTCTCCAGCCACTGACCACCAAGAAGCGCCGCGCTCTGCTTCGGTCATCTGGTGTCAAGAAGATTGACGTGGAAGAGAAGCATGAGCTAAGGGCAATCAGAGTGTCACGTGAAGACTGCGGCTGTGATTGCAGACTCTTTTGTGACCCAGAGACTTGCACCTGCAGCCTGGCAGGTATCAAGTGCCAGGTAAACATATCTGAATGTGATAAATCTGTACTGTATATGGTAAACCTAATCTATTCATTCATTTAATTCGATTTATATACTTTTAACAATGGCCGTTGAATTTTGGAAATAAGAAAAAAATTTCTATATAAAAATCTACAATACGGGGTTACAGGGCGGCTTAGTGGCTTAGTGGCTTAGTACTTAGTGCTGTCAAAGCTCCAGGTTTGGGGGTTAAAATCTCGACTCTGGGCTGTGTGTGTCTGGAGTTTGCATGTTCTACCACTGCTTGGTGGGTTTTCTTCGGGTATTCTGGTTTCCCCACAGTCCATAAATATGCATTATATGCCGATTGGCATTTCCAAATTGCTCTAGTGTCTCATTGGGTGAGTATGTGTGTGAGTGTGTGTTTTACATCTGTAGGTTGCCAAAGGTTAGGGTTTTTAGCACCATAACTTCCCCTACAGCAGTGACTGTTGTTGTAAAGTCATGAGTTATTGCAACCTCCCACGGGGTTCTTAGTAAAATAAAAAACACACTATAAAAAGTTCCCAGGAGAACAGCAAGTGTGCTGTGTGCAAATGTTTTAAACGATTATAGTTTCTAGCTAATAGAGGTCTCAGAAATGATAGGGAGTTAACAGAATCTCTGTGGTATTTTGAAGAACGTTTCTCAAAAAATAAAAAATAAACCTCTTCAAATCATTTTTAGGGTTCTTTTAGCTGCCCAATGAATAGTTGGATACACTCACTTTTTTTTAAGTTATTATTATTATTATTAGTGTTGTTCCGGCTACTTGACAGACAAAAGACAAGTCAAACAAAGCATTCAATGGCAGACAACAAGTCTAACAAGTTGCAACAGATTAAGATCAAGATAATCTTTATTTGAGATATACTGTAGCCTTATCAAATTAAGGCATCAAGCGTGAAATAGATGACACGGATTGAGCTAATAAATTGAAGACATCTCATGCTTTTACTTTGGCTAATATGATGAGGGTTCATGTTAAGTTATATTTAATCTTAAGGGCCTGCTTATGTTGTTTTCATGCAGGTGGACCGTATGTCATTCCCATGTGGCTGCACTAAAGAGGGCTGCAGTAATGCAGCTGGCCGGATTGAGTTTAACCCCATTCGTGTGCGCACGCATTTCCTGCACACCATCATGAAACTGGAGCTGGAGAAGAGCAGGGAGCAGCAGCAGAGCTCAGTCACTGGTCCTGCTTCTGTCCCTGCCCCTAATGGCAATGGTTATCACAGTGACACCAATGGCCACTGCAGCCCACTGACATCAGGGCAACATGCCTTAGAATATTCTGTTCCCGATCCCGTCCAGCAGACCGCCATCATGCACCTGCAAGCTGTTGATGATATGG